>NW_008580156.1:611855-676904 GCF_000520115.1 Aphanomyces invadans
TGGCATTGCTCATCGGATGCTCAATTTTATTCAGTACCACTCTGTCGAGTTTTTATCAAGTTGACTGTAATTGACATTTTGAATGTGTGTCATTTCCTCGATGTAAAATTTATATGGAAGTTTGTATGCTGCCTTTGACTCGGCAAATATGCCCCGTTTTTTAGATTCGTGCTAATACTTACACACATAGAAGACACTTGGCGCGCTATATGCAATGATCCAATCAGATGTGTCGATTCCCCAATTGAGGAGGCATACGCTCAGCTTGAATTTATATTCAAAGTTTAATTGCCAGTCATTGTACACCTTTCTCAAACTCGCGCAATTTCTATGGGACAGAGGGGGTAGGAATTTGGCCAATAGGGTGACCGAGCTATAAACTTACGGTAGACGTATTCAATGATATGTATCCGGTAGATCATTCATTTATCCGTAAACTTGTTATGTCAAAGTTACAACACGACCATCGTTCTTAATGACCGGTGAAATATACATGAAATTGGCCCTTCATACATATTTAGTGGACTGGAGGTTTGTGTACCTGAAAACCTCCTTTCGTAGGTTCTTCTGTGTCTAACATTCGTGGGCAGCTTCCAGGGGTCGTTTACAAATTTAATTACCTTTCACAGGGTTGAATATGAGGTAACAACTCATTTTAAAATTTGGTACCTCCGAAACGTTGTACTCAATGAGGTATAAAATTCTACAAGCCGTCAGTTCACGTTACTACAGGTGCCAAAGACCAAAGTCGTCGTCAATGTCGCTGCTGCGTAATAGTCGCAGGTATGGTCATCGTCGTATGATGCATGGCTGATGTCTGGTAGCACTTGCTCGTCCGCCGCCACATCTCCTTCATCTACAGCGTCCTGGAGACCAAGGTAGTCCTGCAACTAGGTGAGTTGGATGCATCCTCCATGCCTTCATGTCGAAAGTGAGCGTGAAGACATAAAATGTCGATACGTTCTTCTTTTAGGCTAGGTGGGCGACTCTGCTTGACGAAACCACAGATCAAGTCGAATTCAGTCGTGGCAATCATTTGGCGGTGGTTAGACCATGTTGTGGAATGATAAAATTTGACAGGATGACAGTGATGGTACATAAAAAACACCGTAAACTCATACAAACTAATAATTTTGTTACATCGTTTTTCATGACAAGATACAGGATATCAGTAAAAAGGAATCAAATTGACAATCATTCACATCTTTGTAGTAGAATGTTTGAAAGGGTATTACGTTTAGAAAGAATTCGTTAGTACAGGTCGTTTCAGCTCAACGAGCTGCTTCGATTAATGCATCCCATCTCCACAAGAACTCACTTCGCCCTTGCGTTCGAGTAAACGACCCCTGGTTGATGCCCACCACTGTAAGCTAATTTCATCGATGCGTACAACTTTGGTTTTGACTGACAGTCCGCGAGAGCATCGAGGGGACTCTGAGAATTTTTTAAATTGATAATAATATTACAGGGGCTACATTTCAATGCTGAATTTGGCACTACCTGCAATATGCAATACTGATTTCCCTCGCTAAGTCAAACGGTTCATTCTATGCAATTATCGCAATACATCCAAATATAGTGGTGTACATTGTTGCATTAGTCGTTGCTCAGGCAATTGTAGTTGGTCGAACTTGTTGGCCGCTTGCTTTCGAATCAGTTCGCCAGTTATACACACGCCAAGTTCTTCACAGCGCAGCACCCATTGAAGAACTCGCTCCTCGACCTCGGGCAGCGGGACAGCGCGATCTACGCTTCTTGTTTTGCTGTCAGCACGCTTGCTTTCGTTCGTGTTCTTCTTCAACGCAAGGCCAATGGTAGATTTAGTTGGGACCCGAGCGAGATTAAATGATTCCTTCGCCCACAAAGCGAGCTCAGAATACTTTTTTGTTGGATGCTGCATGTGATGTTCATACAGCGTAACCCCGAAACCCCAAGTTCACAACAGGCCGACTAGGAGACATAGACACGGTAGGTACCATCATGCTGACATATTGGTCTCGTGCGTCTTGGTGTTCCTTGCTCACGCTGTACTCAGTCTCGCCAACACGCTTCCCTCGAGCGTAACCCTGCTTTGCAAGAAAAGACTGAACACCTCGAAAGCACGACGAATAGCTCTTGTGGCAGTTGGGATCAATGGCCAGAACATGATGCTCAAACAAGAGAGCCAAGACATCTTTTGCCACAGTTCGGGTACGTGCAACGCTGCGGTCACGGATGAAGGTTCTGACAAGTATTCGCACCGCGCGACGATTTGGCACGATGGTATGGTGGTTGGATGTGTTCGACGGGAGATTTGCGACGGACAACTCGCCAGCTTGGGTAAACTCTGCAAGAACCCCTTGCACAGTCTTTTTCGCCCTACCAAGGAGTTGTGCAATGGTCCCAGTGACATCAGTATGACCAGTTTCGCGTATCGTTGCTTGCATCCATAGTATGTCCAGCTTTTCGTCGTAGGACAAGCTGCGCCTGCGGCGCACCTTGACGAACAATTTTATCCGAGCCAAGGTGGAAGGGTCCATTAGGTTGGAAAAATCACGTTTGCCGCCATAAGTTTGTCAGGGCCTTGAAACTGGAGGGAAACGATCCGCCCAATCAAGGCGGTCATTTTGGCAGTTACTTCATCGAAATAGGCCAAGAAATGAAGGAAATAGATCGAATTCAGTAACTTTTGGAATATTTTGGGCAGGTATTTTGATGGATAATGATGAAGATGATGAAACATCAAATATAGAAATAGAAGGGTTTCTCCAGTTCGTGATATTTTTTTCCTTCAACTTTCCAACAACACTTATTCATTCATTTTCACACGTAATTGAACATCATGGGTTCATTTTGTGTTAAGTTTCACGGTTTTTCAATCATATCGTGGAATCCATTTCGTTTCAGAGGCTGTTTACAAAATTACTTAATTTTAGAGGGTTTGACGAGTAGAATGCACCAAACCTTGTGAAATTTGACCAATTCTTTGCCCATAAACCTCTACAAGCCCCCTCGATGCTCTCGCGGACTGTGAGTTTGCAAAGAAGTTAAAACGAAGAACAAGCCACCGACACATTCCACAGCTGCTGTCAGAAGACGAAGTTACCATGCTAGTTGAAATGAGAGCAACAGCGCAAGTTGAGTAACATGATAAGAATCGTACGATAGCAATGACACTTTTATACCCAGCATGCCTCACGGGGGCAGGCTCATACATGGACCGCTGGACTTAACAACCTGTGTCCACCATGGCCCCTTTCCATCCTCAGCAGTGTAGTACAGAGGCAGTCTAAAGGCATCCGCCATTTCCCCAAGTGCCCGCCGCCTTGACAGTGAAACTAGACTTTTTTGGCACCTGAGCAAATTGACATATGCAGTGTATACATTCCATAATATTATCTCCAATATTTCAAATTTCGTAACATTTAGAATAATATTTTCACTTTCCACTTTGGCCAAGTGGAAGGTGTACCACAGTTCTTCCAACGACTGTACTAATTACTGTACTTCACTGTGGATTAGTACTAAACGTATCATTGCCTGTAGTAGTCTCTACAGGCAATGATACGTTATAGAAAAAATATAGAGGCAATAATACGTTATTCTAAAGAGATATCAGTAAATTGGCATCCAGCCAACAGAGCCATGATTGGTTGTTTCAAATGTGGCCAATCAGAATTGTTTCCGCCACTTGGAAATTTGAATTCTGACAGAGGACGGCGGAAGCAGCATGTATGTGGAAGAGGTGATCATCGATGGGTTCAAGTCGTACGCGACGCGCACGGTGGTGAGTGGGTTCGACCCTCGCTTCAATGCGATCACAGGTCTTAATGGGAGTGGCAAGAGTAACATCCTCGATGCGATTTGCTTTGTCCTTGGGATCTCGAACCTAACGGCAGTTCGTGCCAGCAACCTTCAAGAACTGGTGTACAAACAAGGGCAGGCAGGAGTCACTAAAGCAAGTGTCACTATCTTATTCAACAACGAAGACAGATCCAAAAGTCCTGTGGGGTACGAGCAGTACAAGCAGATCTCAGTGGCGCGACAAGTTGTCATTGGCGGGAAGAACAAGTACCTGATCAACGGCCACACGGCCCAAGTGAACCAGGTTCAGAACCTATTTCACTCTGTGCAGCTGAACGTGAACAATCCGCACTTCTTGATCATGCAAGGTCGCATCACGAAGGTGCTTAACATGAAACCTCCCGAAATACTTGGCATGATCGAAGAAGCTGCCGGCACGCGCATGTACGAGAACAAGAAGCAATCGGCACTCAAGACAATGGGAAAGAAGGAAAAGAAAGTGGACGAAATCAACAAGATCCTGGCTGAAGAAATCACACCAACACTGGAGAAGCTGCGCAAAGAAAAGATGAACTACATGCAGTGGGCGGCCAACAACACGGAAATGGAACGCTTGACGAGGTTTTGCATTGCTTATGAGTTCACGAAAGCAGAGCAAATATCTGCTAAGTCGACGACGGAGCTCAAGGACATGGAAGAAAAAGTCGAAGCCCTTGCGCAATCGCGACGGAACCATGAAGCACAGATGGAGACGACTCAGGACAAAGTCGACTGCATCAACCTCAACAAGAACAAGCATATGCGCGGAGAGTTCCAAGCACTAAAGGACAAGGAAGAGTCTCTCGGCAAAGAGCTCGTCAAGGTGCGGACCAAGCACGCGAACTCAAAGTCGACTCTCGACGCAACGGAAAAAAACGTACAGGCGTTGCGCGATCAGTGTCGCGACGTCGAGTCGGCCATCGACGCGATGAAAGAGACTTTAGAAACAAAGCAAAGCGAATTCGACCGCGTCCATGAGAACTACCAGGAGAAAGCCGATGCGCTGGCCGGTATTGTCGACGAGATTCAATCGTTGAATGCTGGGGTCAGTAGCCACGTGAGCAAGAAATCGCTGGGCGAGCAATTGGCGTCCAGTCAAAAGGAGCTCCAGGAGCAAACGTCGCTACTCCATCAGCTCACGATGAAGATCAAGCACATGGAAACTAACTTGAAGGCAAAAAAAGCCGCATTGGAACAGACCAGGTCTCAAAATGCATCGATGGAAGCGTCGTATGGGGTATTGTCTTCGCAAATTCAAGAGATCGAAGATCATATTGCCCGTCTCGGATTCAACGCCGATGCAGAACACCAGGTCAAGTCGCGTCGCCACAACTTGCAGCAGAAGTTGCATGCGTTGCATCGAGAATTGGACGAGGCGACGGCTAGCGTGTCGTCAAAGCTCCGCTTCGACTACCACAACCCCCGGATTGACCCAGACAGTGTCAAGGGAATGGTCGCCAAGTTGCTCACGTTGAAACACGACTGGAGTGCCACCGCGCTCGAACTTGCGGCTGGAGGCAAGTTGTACCATGTCGTTGTCGACAGTGACCAGACAGGAAAGCAGCTTCTCCAACACGGCAACCTCAAGTCTCGCGTGACGATTATCCCTCTCAATCGCATCACGCGCAAGACCCTGCCGCCCCAAAAGGTGTCCACTGCCAAGTCGATCGCCATCTCTGAAGGTGGCCAGGTGTGGGAAGCGCTCGAACTTGTCGAGTATGACCACGACGTCAAGCCAGCTATGGAGTATGCGTTTGGTACAACACTCATATGCGACAAAAGCGATGTAGCCAAGCAAGTCACGTTTCACCGAGACGTCCAGACGCGAACGGTGACGCTTGAGGGTGATTCGTTCGATCCCGCGGGCACGCTGCAGGGTGGGTCCGCCCCCTCGAACAACTCGTCGATTCTGAAAAAGGTCCAAGTCCTCGTTGACCTCACCCGGAAAATTCGCGCCACTGAACGCGAACTTGACGAACTGGAAGCTCAATTTAAGTCATCCCAAAAGGTATTTGATGGTGAATTAACTCACAGTGTAATGTGTACTTGGTAGGACTCACTAATTTACCACAAGCTCCAGCAGCAATTGGATCTCAAGCACCACGAGAAACAGATCCTCGAAAGCCAAATGCAAGCTACGTCATATGGCATGATTCAACAAGAAATCGAACGCATTCAGGACGAACTCAAGAACGCTACCCTTGGTGTGGAGACGACGAATGCATCCATCACTCGTCATCGCAACCAAGTGTCGACGCTGCAACAAGACATTGATTCGCTCAAGACATCTCGTTCGAGCCGGTTGGCGCAGTTGGAAGTTCGCCAAAAACAAGTCAAGATCGAAGTGACAACGGCCTCGAACGTGCTCAAGAAGTACGAACAAGAGCTCTCCGAGGCTAAGTTGGAGCTCGAAGCAGTACAGAGTGAGCGAGAGACTACTTTAGACTCACTCAATGCTGCGGAAGAAGAGCGCGTGCGGCTGTCGAGTGACGTGAACAAATGCGCTGAGCAACTTAGTCGAGTTGAAGCGGAATGTAAAACTGTCGGGGATCAACTTAAGGCAAAACGAGACGCGTTGAACGCTTGTGACAACGAACTCAAAACGTTGCAAGCACAGCTCAGCTCCCACCAAAAGGGAATGAACGACTGCGACATCGAATTCAAGAAGATCGAACACCGCATCCAGCGCATCCAGAAAGAAACGTCCAACTCTCGCACGGCAGTGACCCATTTGCTCGAAACCCACAGCTGGATTGCCAACGAGCGCCAGTACTTTGGCAAGGAACACACCGACTACGACTTTCGGCAGAAGGATTACCCGACGGCTCAGAAACGATTGGCGTCGCTGAAGGACACTCAAGGCGCACTGTCCAAAAAGATCAATAAGAAGGTCATGGGAATGATTGAAAAGGCTGAGAACGAGTACCAGAGCTTGATGACCAAGCGCGGCATCATCGAAAACGACAAGACCAAGATTACAGCGGTTATTCAAGAACTGGATGCCAAGAAAAACGAAGCACTGGAAACGACCTGGATCAAAGTGAACAAAGACTTTGGCTCGATCTTCAGCACGCTACTGCCAGGCACCACGGCCAAGCTGGACCCGCCCGAGAATGGCACTGTGTTGGATGGTTTGGTGGTGAAGGTCGCATTTGGGCAGGTGTGGAAAGAAAGCCTGACCGAGCTCAGTGGTGGCCAACGGTCGCTGCTCGCGCTTTCGTTGATTCTGTCGCTGTTACTCTTCAAGCCGGCACCGATGTACATTTTGGACGAAGTGGATGCGGCACTCGATCTGTCCCACACGCAAAACATCGGGCAAATGATCCGCACGCATTTTTCGCACTCGCAATTCATTGTCGTGTCGCTAAAGGAAGGCATGTTCAACAACGCCAACGTCGTGTTTCGCACCAAGTTCGTCGACGGCGTGTCCACCGTGTCGCGTAACACGCCGCATTCGTCGCAAAGATAACTTCACAATAACTTACATCCATTCATAATATGAATTCAACCATTTAATGCATAGGACAGACATCATGTCGGTTTGATTAGCGCTTCAATTGACGATCTTCCCAATTTTACGCGGAGGTTGAATCTACCTCGGAAGTTTCAGCAACTGCGACTTCATCAAGGGCGATTGTGGGCATGCCATCGTCTTGATCTGCAGCCGGGACGGTGCTGGTGGCTTTTTGTCGCCGGGCGAGCTCCAATACGACTCGAAACGACGGCTGGACATCCGAGTCAACCTGTTTTCGATCCAAGTAAACTTCGGTCATGGCATATGACATTGCTCGCCACCACAGCCTCTGAACGTGGTAGCGCAGGTCGTTCTGGTACTTGCGCAGGCGTATGAGTTTGTACTTTTTCCGCTCCAAGTACTTTTCGCGAATCGCTTCTAGCAACGTCACCGAGATCGCGGCAATGTTGGTTATGATGATGACGCCGCTGACAGTTGCCATATCAAGGGACTGCGCTTTCCCAACATTCATCTTGATTAAGAGACCAGCTACACGCGATGTCAATCGATCATGGATTGCAAGGCCAGAACATACCAAACAGCGTGACAAAGAGCTGGAGTTGGGCCATCGAAGCGACGAGGGTATTCGACCGATTCTTGTAAGGTTGCATGGCCAAGATGATGGCCATGTAGGCAAATCTAAACGCGGCCGACCGCGGAATGTGAGGATGCCCATCACGGGCACAGGAGAGCCACCACTTACATGATTATCATGCCGATCACGATTTGATTGACAGACCCGCGATCGGCAAACGACAAAACTCCATTCAGAAGCAGTTTTCTACGCCGTCACCAGGAATCGCTAGATCAATCGATTCGAAACGAATCTGTCGCATTACCGGATCAAATCCACGATCTCGAAAAACCAGAACGAGTCTTTGTCTGTAAGCACGTGAAATCGCCGTTTCAGAATGAACACCCGATCTGACCGATAACTACTTACATGCTGCATAGATGAATCCGACACGCGCAATGGTACTGGGCAGCTACGACCGCGAGCACATTCAGGTTAGTTCGTCAAGCGTGAGCCTTCCTACCTCCATGTTCCGCTTCTTCATGTACTCGTGGAGGAGCATGTTGGCAAATGCGTCGTAGTTGGTGTGCCAATACCGTCCAGTGGCTTTGTAGTCGGCTTTCATTTTCGCGATCCATTTCTGACGCAACTCTTCGTGCTTGTTGTCCTTGAGCATGCGCATACGAATGCGAACGCCAGCCATGCGCTCTTGGAACAAAATGGACCAACAATAGAACGGCACTCCTACGACGGACCGATTCATGGTCACTTAAAACAAATCGCGGCGCAACGTACCAAATACCCAAACGACCAAGCCGATGACCGCCACGATCGCATGTGAGTACCAATACCCATCCGTGCAGCTCAACGTCATGTCCGCCACCAAGAACGACCCCTGGCCCACTTGAGTGCAGTTGAACATATTTAGGATCTTTTGGCTCACGGCAGGATACATGAAAAGTGCGAGCCTAACGTTTTGGATGCAGAAACTATTGCTTTGGCGGGAATCTTACCAAAAGAAAATTTTCATGCACTTGTCTGTGTACGTTCGAAAGTTGAGGCGAAGTTTGACGCGAGCCTGCCACAGCTGGATGTTGGTATGCAAGATCTTTTGACGCAGGACGGGGTCGGTCACGCGCTCGGTTGTCGGACATTTTATGTGGTTGGACAAGTATGTCGGCATTGCATTCTTCACTTCGTCTTTCTCGATGCTGAGAAGGAATCGGGAAAATAGTTTTTTGATCTTGGACTGGTTCTTGTCTCGTTCGATCTCCATAGCAAACTGCCGAATTGCAGAAACACGTGTTTCGGTGGAGATTGCCGTGTTGGGTAGGCCACAAAGCGTGCAGTGACGCGGGATTTTATGCAGTTTGCGCTTGTACACAAACACGCCCCAGCGATACGTTACGTGCAACAGGGCAAAAGAAATTGCGGCCGTCGCCAATGTGAGTCTACATGGATGGTTAGGGTGGAGCGCCAAGATCGAGTCGCTCTATTGGGGCCTACCGGAAGTTGCCATAGAAGCTGAAGTCGATCATGCAATCCAGGTGGGGAACACTCATGAAGTCAAAGTTAAACTTGGACACGAACGCCATGAAGTACGCGACGTCTTGGGGCCATGAGATTTGGTACGTATCTTTTAGGTTGGAGAAAATTTGAAAAAACGAAAGTAGGATCTTGAACTTTTCCGGGCTGAAGTCGAGAGTCGGAAGCTTGATTTGCTCGATTCCGAACAAATTGTTGGGCAATTTCTTCTTCGGTGCTGCCTTCGTGACCAGCCTCTTCCACGTCCTTCTTAAGGCTTTTCGAACCCGATGCACCGCTGCTTCCAGATTCATCAGCTTCGACTCCGAAGGTTTTGTCTGAAACTCCCTGTTTTCCGTGGCTGCGCGAGCTTGCGCCATCAACACATTATCCGTGTCGTGGTGCAGGTACATCGCAATGGCATACAGCCCCGCCATGATCATCAAGATCGGGATCGTCACGTAGCCATAAAAAGCATTACGGGACACTTCGTCGCACGGAACGCACGTGCCGTCTTGCATCTTTTGGTAATTGCGGTCACACGAACCGCACAATGGACTCGTATACCCAATTTGACAGACACGCCCAACGTGTTCCAGTTCGGATTTCGAAATGCTCCCTTTGCACGCTTCCGTCACCTGCATACACATAGCATTCCTGGATACGTCGTGGAGATGGTATTCGTTGTCGTACCGGACATGCGTAAAACATGAATCCTGACGAGCACGTGAAAATGCGATTCTCGTCCCAATGCAGCTTGAAATCCGTGTTATTCATGCACCGGCGCATGCGGTCGAGGCGGTCGAGTTCGGTTCCTCCGGGACATGGGTCGCCCGATGGAAAGTACGTGGCAATGTCGCACAGTTTCTCGAGACTTGTCGGTGGAGCATCGGCCAAGAAATATCCCTGTTGCGTCGATGGGAAGGCCACTCCGCTGGTAAGCTGACCAGTTCCCACGGTTTGAATCGTTTCGCAATTGGCACCCAACGGACAAGGGTGGCACGTTAAGCCGTCCAAACTACGCATGCATTTGTTACTTTGCCTGGGTCCCCATATGCAAGGTAGCTGTTTACCTGAATGTTCCCTGAGCGCACTGCACGCATTTTCTACAAAAATACATGAGCGAATTCGAAAATGAACGTCGTTCGTACTGGGTCTGCAACATGTAGCCTGGGTCGCATGGCTGAACTTTAATGCTCAAATCCAACGTTCGTGTGAGATGGTTGTACAACCGGCACTCGACCTCCATTTCGAACGGGGCTTCTTTTGGGTCGGTCTGGACTTCGGCGTCCTGGAACGTGACAAATCCGGACGTCGACACAACTTGCGAATTGGGCAAAAACATGATCTTGACCTGCTCCGACACTTTCTTGTACACACGGCAGACGGTCGACTGGTCGAGGATGCTGCGGTGGCCGTAGAAATCGACCACCACAATCGTTGGCCACGGCACGCTCGTGTTGGTCGAGTTGTCCCACTCGAGTGTCGTGTTGTCGAGTTTGGACGTTGTCATCGGTACCCCACTTGTAGCGTACGCAGGCCACCACCCCATCTCAATGTTCATCGGGTCCGTGGCAATAGATGGTCCACGAGAGGTATCAAAACGGCAATTCCTTGAACACGCGTAGCTAGGCGATGTTTGCTTGTATCGCCAAAAGATATCCCGTCCAAGTGGGGCATCGTTCGACTCAAACTCCAAATCAGTGTGCTGAACGTTCACCGTGTCGTTGAGGTAGAATGCACCGCCGCTGTGCTGTGCAATGTTGGCTCGACCTTGAAGATTGCTGGCGTGAAGGATGGAATCTTCGCTGGCAAAGATGCCACCGCCGATGCTTGCTCTGTTGCTGGCCACAATCCCGCCAGTATAGAAGACCTACCACACTCGATACATGACGACACACAGTACAAGAGATCGAGGGACATGGTAGACTGTACCGTTGACGCCCCACCAATGTATGCTCCGCCTCCGACGTCTGCATTGTTGTTGCTGAAGGATACATTTGTCCACGCCGATCGCGCAGTCTCTTCCATGTACACTGCACCTCCGCTTGGTGCCCGATTGAAGTCAAAAGATGTGTCCTGGGCATTCAAGTTTCCGTTTCGCTGATAGATGGCCCCGCCGCTGATCAAAGCTGTGTTTTCGGTAAACAAGCATCGCTCCATTTGGACCTGCGCCGTGTTTTGAATCTGCAACGCGCCACCGTTCGATGCAATGTTGCCCACGAAAATGGTGTCCGTCAGCGTGCCATAGCTAGAATCGAAGTACACCGGCCCGCCTTCGCTGTACCCGTAGAACGTCACCCCACCATTCCCTTCAAATCGAGTGTTGGACACTGTGACTTGGCTGTCGCGGCTGGCAAAAAGTGCTACGTGGATATATCAGGACCTCCAACAAGTGCAACGCGGCAGTACCTGACCCGAGCCCGCTAGCTATGTTTCGACGGACGATACAATCTTGCAAAACACACGCGTTGCCTTTTCCGATCGCTACAAAAATTCCACCCCCTTGATCGTCGGCGTAGTTGTCTTCGATCGTCGACGAAACCGCGGTTACAACCGATTGTGCTTCGACGTAAATACCGCCTCCATTGAACATGGCGTCGCTGCTGACAACCGATGCATTCGTTAACACGGCGGACGCAGACGACGTCAAGTGCAGCGCGCCGCCGAATTGCAACGCTTTGCAGCTGTCGATCGTGGAGTCGGTCAGGTCTAGATGACCATCGCTAATGTAGACTCCGCCGCCAAAGTTGGCGTGCCCGACTTGCAGGCGAGTTCGAAGTAGGACAACCTTTGTTCGTTCTTGGCTGATAAAGATCAAGCCTCCTTTTGCCATTGTGTCCTCGTCAGACAATATCGGACCCTCAAACAGCGAATCGGACACGGTAATCGTGCTTT
This sequence comes from Aphanomyces invadans, assembly GCF_000520115.1. Lineage (NCBI taxonomy): Eukaryota > Oomycota > Saprolegniomycetes > Saprolegniales > Verrucalvaceae > Aphanomyces > Aphanomyces invadans. The sequence continues at coordinate 624,128 of NW_008580156.1, forward strand.
TTCCGACAGCAGAAATGCCCTAGAAGCATACGAAAAAATGAGAGTCAGCATACTTGGTTGTCACTCGTTACCCCTCCGCTGTACCCTGGCAGCACGAAATTCTGGAGAAATTGGCAATTCATGAGGGAAACGGTCGATTCCCCCATGGCGTACAGCCCACCGCCATCATTTCCAATGGCGTGGTTGGCTTCCACGCGAGTTCGTTCGGCTGTGAAATACACATTGTCGATGTAAATGGCACCACCAATGCCTTGTTGCGCAATGTTGCGGACAAAGTGGCAGTCCACCATGGAGATGGTACTGGACTCTGACCAACTGACAGGGTAAGGCACAAAGACCGCCCCACCACTCGTTGTCGCTGTATTCTCCTCGATCGAGCAATTTTCAAACGACGTGTTGGTTCGCTGGTACGCCGAGTACGCCCCGCCAAAGGCTGCCACGTTGTTTCGAAACGCCACGTTGGTCATGACAGCATTTCCCCCAAAAAACACAAAAAGACCACCACCGTAGTTGCTCGTTCCGTTCGACACGACGACGCCCGAGATGCTGGCGTTGGAAAATTCATATACGCCAATGTTGCCGCCAAAACCACACATCGTCATGCACACGTCATTTTGGGAGATCGTCGACTCTGCGCGCGAATGAAACGAAGATGTTCCGCCCATGTGCAACCCTCCTGATGACCCTGCTTGGTTCAGGATGACACTCACATTGGCATGGTAGACGTTTGCGTTGGACAAAGCGATGCCGCCACCATATACCGCACTGTTCTCCTTGACGAGCGTGCTCGACAGCGTGGCCGTCGACATCTTGATAAACATCCCACCACCGTTGTTTAGAGCATGGTTTCCCGTAATGGCTAAGTCTTCCAGTTGACTCGTCGAATCGATGAGGTACATGCCACCTCCGTCGACCGCGAGCCCTCCACCGACAGTGAAGCTCACGAGTTCAGATGGACCAGTGACGCCGACATTGCCTCCGTTGTACGCTCTGTTCCTGTGAACGGTCGAAACGGCCCCAGGGGCTTTGGGAACGAGACTGCTGCCATCGATATACATCCCGCCAGCAAAGTTATTTGCTTGGTTCTCGACCACCATTAGATTGTTGTGGAGCACATTGGACGTGATGATGATCAACCCACCGCCGTTGATTCCCGCCGTGTTGCTGCGCAAGTCCCAGTTGTCAACGACGCCTTGGCAATCGCGGATGTATGCGCCGCCGCCATGGGTCGCTGCAGCGTTGGCCACGATGTTGGAGCGGTGCACCACGAAGGTCGAATCCATGGCCGAGAAGCCGCCCCCAATGGAGGCTTGCGACGTTTCGATGTCAACGGCATCGATTCCGACCGTTCCAACAATGCTGACCCCTCCGCCTGACAAAGCAGCACTGCAATTCGCTGCGTGGCATCGCCCAGTGACTGTTGTGGTGCTCAAAAACAGTCCCCCGCCATGCTGACTGGCATTATTTCCGATAAAATGCACATTGAACAGGGCCACGGACGTGTTTTCGCAGTACATGCCACCGCCATTGCCACTGCTGGCCGAGTCGGTCACTTGGATGTCTGTGATCGAGTTGAACGTGCTTGGACTGACGTAAAGGCCACCTCCGTGACCCAACGTGTCGCAGGATCGAATCTGAGCGCCGCGGATGCTGCCATCCTTGAGGAGAATGCCACCCCCACCTTCGGTGGCAACGTTTTCTTGCACCACTCCCCCGACAACGACAGACGTGTCCACGGAAATTCCGCCGCCAAATCTAGCCATGTTGTTGACGACGTTGACGTCGACCAGGGTCACTTTGGAGTCGGATATCGCAGAAACCCCGCCTCCGACACGAGCAAAGTTTCCGTCCACAGACGAACGTGTGATTAGAACGTCGCTTGAAAGGGTTGCGATCCCACCACCACGTCCAGTTGTGGCATTCCCGGCAGTGAGCATGACGCCATCCAACGACACGTTGGACGCATGGAGATAGATACCACCGCCATCTCGAGCTTGGTTGTGTTGAAACACACTGGTCACACTCACAACGGACAAGGTAGTGTTGTGAACATAGAGACCCCCGCCCGATACCACGGCCGCATTGTTGGACACCATCACGTCATTCGAGGTCAAGTCAAGCGCCGCTTGGGTGTACAGCCCGCCGCCACATTGACTTGCATGATTTGCGTCCAAAGCAGCATGCTCGAGTTGCACTTGGCCACTCAAGGTCGCGCCGGCGCCAAACATGGCTGTGTTGGCTGTTATTGTCATCCCAGTCAGGTACACGACGCCGTGCGCCACGACACCGCCGCCCGTGTTGCTCGCTTGGTTGTCTGCAATGATGGCACCATTTCCACGTACATCGGACACTCCCGACACGAAAATACCACCTCCATTCGTGGCTTGGTTGGCAGTCACTCGTGTGGCATGCATCGAGAGTCGACTATTTGCCGCATACACTCCGCCTCCTTGACTTCCAGAGCAGTTCGACACGCTCGAGCGCGCAAATGTGATCACAGACTCGTCCGCGTAGATGCCGCCCCCTTGGACGTCGCTCCGGCAGTTGCGCACCTATTTGTACTCAATTACGCCCACTTTGAATCTTCGTTGAGTCAATGTACCCAAACGTCCGTCAGCGACAGGAAGCTTCGTTGCACATTGAACGCAGCCCCCGGAGTTGTTGATGCTATGCTTTGGACAGTCATGCCGTGAATGCTGGCATTGCTCGCCGACATGGTCATTCCTGACGACGAGCATTCCAATACGACGTAGTCAGAGCCCATAAAACCGCGGATGTCCACGTTTTGTTGAGTGAACGAGAGAGAGCAATCGCCAGCCGCCTTGTACACGCCAGGGTACATCAGAATGACGCTGGCATTTGTGGCTACACTGAGCGCTTTGGTCAACCTACCACAGAACGGTCCGTCACGAGGGCTGTCGCGAGCAACAGAGCATGTACGTGGCAAATGGCTTTGCCGCCGTGCCGCGGACGTCGCCTGCGTCCATCATTTCCCCGGTTCCTTCAACGTCGTCGCCCGTCGTCGTCGACACCAAGATGACGTCTTGTGGTCTTGAATCGCACACTTGGTCATGGCAAACGCTTGGATCCGTGCAGCACACGATGTAGTTGCTGCAATCCTCGCCAGTAAATCCTGTCCACAATGTGCAAATCGTCAGAGATCTTTGTCCACGGAGGAGGGGGGCGGCGGCATCGTTACCAAGGTTACATTTGCATTCTCCAGTTGGAGTGCACACGCCGTGGTTACTGCAAACGTTACGACCGATTGCTCGAGGGCATGACGGTACTACGGACGATGGCGGGTCCGTGTCCACTTTGTAATAGAGCTCGAACCCTTCCCGTTGCACGGACATGTCGGAGGCGATGGTAATCTTCACCGGCGCGTTGGCTTTGGTGCTGTACAGTGAAAATGAGGTCGCTCGCATACACCCTCCAGACCACAGCACGGACGATCCGTCGTATGGAGCGTATTCCACCGTGACAACATCGTGATCGCATTCGATGTCGAAGCGAGTAAACTAGCACGACAGTCAAGACTTGCAACTACATGGGAGAAGGCTACCTCAAGCAAGATGGACGAGAACACACCACTCGCCGGGGCGATCATCCATGAATGCCTCCAACTGTTTGGATACCGTCCTTGATAAATGTATCCTGTTTGGCTCGCACATGTCGGCGTGGTGCTACTTCCCGTTGACACAGTTGCTGTGGCTTTCGAGCTTTCGACCTGACTCGATGTGGTGTAGCTTAACTCGTAGGAGTAGCTCGTGCTGGCCGCCAGCCCACCGTCCCAAAATGCAGTCGCTGGCCCCGTGTACACGGACACGCCGTTTCGGTACAATGCATAACTTCGCGCGTCAGCAATGGGTTCCCAGATCAAACTCACTGACGACCGGCTCACTGGAACAACAACAAAAAGCTGAGTTGCAGCAGTGTTAACCAACATGATAACCCTACCGCAGGAAATTATGGGCACGACGGGCGACCCGTTCCCAGGTGGCGTTGTAAACGTAATGCTTCCGCTGGCAGCACTGGTGTCGAATTGAATGTTCGTTGTGGTCTAAACGATATCTTGTTAGACAACACTCGCGACGACATAAGCCACGTACGCAAGTGACTGTGTAGGTCGCGCCTGGTGAAAGCAGCGACAGCTGAGCTTCAGTCGTTGCGACAGTGACGCTCACGTGCGAGTGGTCGGATGCTTTTTCGGCCGTGCAGGTGTAGCCCGACAACGTAAGCCCGCCCGTATCTTGCGGTGGCGACCATGCAATCGTTGCTACCTGTCCGTTGGCCGCGAGTGACACCAAGCGCACCCTTTGGGGAGGGCCAAGTGTCGAAATCAGCGTCGTCTTTGCCTTGAGAATGGCGCTTTGGGGGGACAGCCCGATGCTATTTTGTGCCACAACGACAAACTCGTACGCAGAATTCGAGAGCAGTCCAGTGACGATGCACTGCCAGATGAGCCCTTGGCACACCGGAGTAGATGGACTTGCTAGGTTGAAAAGTTGAAACGAGCTGACGGACGCCCCGCCTTCGTCTGCTGGCGACGTCCACCCAACGACGAGGGACCCGCCGTTGGCTTGAATAACCGTCGGAGCATTGGGGATGCCAGGCACCGTTGGCGCTGACGTGGACATTTCATTTTGGACCGACTTGGGGCTCGACCCGGCCGGACTCGACGCCGCAACGCTGATCCTGTATTTCTTGTTCGAGTCTAGCCCTCCAACCGTGACGCCACTGCCCTGTGACGCTTGCAGGCGCCGCTGATTGCTCTCACTGTTGGTTTGCTCGACAAGTTGGAGGTACGAAATGTTCAGGACAACGTAGCCATTGGCGTAAATCTCGTAAAACAGCGTGGCAGGATCGACACCGCCAATGTCGAGTGGAGGTTTCATCGAAATCACAAGCGCCCCGCCAGATGACTCAGTGATCACAGGGGGGTCCGGAACGTTTGGTGGCGACGGACGCCCCGTGGACATGGTGCCTTCTATTCCAGCTTCTCCAGCTCCAATGCGGTTCACCGCCATGACTTTGACCGTGTACGTCGTGAGTGCTCGAAGGCCGTAGATATTGGTGCTTGTAGGTTTTGTAACAATTCGCTGAGACGGGCCGGCCGCGCTGTCGCTGTACTCCAAAATGTACGATGTGACATCAGACCCCCCGTTATCGTCAGGTGGGTCCCATGAGACAGAGATCATGCCGCCTGTCGATGCCATTTGAATCGGGGATCGACAGGGGCCAGGGGGGCTGACTACACTTGTCGAGTACGTCCAAACAGATGAAAAATCAGATATCCCAACACTGTTGGCAGCCTGCAATCGCCACCGATACGACGTTTTTGTTGCGAGTTTCGCGACTCGGCAGGTTGTCGATGCATTCGAGTACTCGGTCGCCCACTCTTGGATCGATTCGTTGAACATCTGAAGCGTGTACTGCGTGATGTTGACGCCTCCCGTGTCGGCAGGGGGGCTCCATGAAAACTTGAATCCTGCACCTGTAGCCAGCACCACCACCAAGCTGACGGGAGGGTCCGGAATTGTGGCCTTGGACGTCTGGAATTCGACTGTCGGGCTAGTGGGTGCCAACTCATTTGTGCAACTCGAGAAGGAACTCAAAGCAAGGCCGCGAAGTTGATACGTGCGCAACGGCTCAAGTCCGGTGATTTGAAAGCTTTCGTTGCGTGCTAGGGGCTGCCCTACAACTGGACTTGCATCTTCATCGTTCGTCGAGACAGCCTGTTCAAGTCTCCATCAGCACACAACGAATTCACCCAAAGGTGTACGATACCTCAACGACTTTGTTGGTGGCCACGTCGGTGAAGTAAACCTTAAACCCCAGCACACGAACGCCCCCTACAGTTTGGTGAGGCTTTCATCCAGTCCGCAGTGTGCACCTGTATCCACGGGCGACACAAAATACCCGAACGCTGCACCACCAGTAACTCGAGAGATGACGGGGGCTTCTGGAGTTTCCGGCAGCGTAGGATATGCAGTCGTGATGTTGATGGCGCTACTGGCTTCGCCAACGAGCATTCCAATCGCGTTCGTGACTGTGGCAAACATGTGGGATGTCGTGACGGGAATGACATTCTTTGTCACACCACGGCCGACCGTGAAGTAGAAATTCTAGAAGTGATTTCAAGGTCAGCTACTTGAAGCGGATGACGCAGTGTACGTGCCTCAATCATGATCGCAGCCCCTGGACGAATCCAGGACATGCCGACGTCAGCGGAGGATGTAATGGACAGCGCTTTGTTGCTGATATTGAACGCGCCGGGCAGGACAACGTCGCCCATCGTGTTTTGCGCCATCACGCGGAAATTGTACATGGTGTTCGCGTACAAGCCAGACACTTTAATTCGAGTCGAGTCAATCGCTACTTGGTTCGGCGCGACGTGAAAGTTGGATTCGTTCGCGAGCTTCATCACAACTAGGTACTGAGCAATGTCTTGTCCGCCCGTGTCGAGGGGGGAATTCCACGTCATGCTGACACTGCCTCCAGATCGCACAGGATCGGCCACGACTTGTGTCGGGGGTCCTGGCAGCGTTGTGTCGCTGGTTTGAAACAATTCGGGGGCACTGTAGGGACCCCACCCTTGCGTCAACGAGTTGGGCACGCCGTTGTTACACTGCTCCAGTCACCGTCACATCTACATGTCGTTGAAAATGAATCGTTTCGTACCTGAACTTGGACAATGTACGACGAGTTCGACCGGAGCTGAAAGATGCTGTACGTCGAATTCAGCGTTTCTCCAGTCTAATTGTGATGGAGTGAGGACAGCACCGTTCTTGTTTATGGCCAAGAGCGTTTACCTTCGCTACCCCCAGCTCGTCGGTCCACTTGACTCGGTATCGCAAAATGGGGACGCCGCCCGTGTCGAGAGGGATGGACCATGTCAATTTCAACGAACCACCCGTTCGGTACACCAGCTGCAGCGAGGAAGGTGGACCATTCATGGATGGAGCCCCCGTGGTGAATACAACGGTTGGACTGGTGCCACCAAACTTGGTTGGAGTGAATGCATCGTTTGCTGCTTGAACAGATAATTCGTACTTCGTGTTGGCAAGCAGGCCACCCACTCGCCTTGTTCCGCCACCTGCATCAACAATTGTCGACGTTGTGTTTGTGACAACTGCCTGAAACTGCGTGATTTCTGCATCTTTGTAACCCTTGTTCACCGGCGCCACCAGCGCCAGCTCGACAGAGCCACCAGTGACAGACACAACTGTCGGCGGCCCCGGGGGAGAAGGGGGTGACACGTCGCCGTCGTCCAAGAGGGTCACAGCCACCGTGCTATTTGCTCCGATAATTGCGCCACCGGAGAACACGACGAGTTGGAGGGTAAATCCCAACGGCGGAAAGCTGTAGAAGTTGTTGTTGCGAATGATGACCGACACGTTGGCCGTGGCGTCGCCGTCATCGAATCGAATAATCGGGGTCGTGGGCAATCGATAGTCCACTCCAATGGCAGCGGGCGACGCTCCATGTGTATTTGGAACCACCCGAACAAGGACTTGCACGATGCTGCTCGTTCCACCGATCCGTGATAGGGGAAGTATCAAAGTTGATGCACTTTCAAGGATAGCGGCACTGGTGCTGACAAAGTTGATTTGACCCGCGGCTCCAGCATCTTGCAGGACCAGCGTCGTCGAGTTGAAGTCAGTGCTCAGCGCGGCAAAATTCATCGGTTCAACTAGTCGAAGAAGGATCGAGACGCCCTCCGCAGTGTACACGCCATCGTTCAGGATCTTCAGAACAACGTTTACTTGAACAGTTCCGTCGTCGAATGCAATGGTCCGCCGAGTTGCCGTTGGATTTGCAGGGTCCAGGACAAACTGAGTGCCGATTAAAGAGTTGTTTGACGTTGTCAACGTCACCCGGACTGCGCCTACCGACCCTTGAACCCGATAAATCGGCAAGGTGAACGTGGAGGCGTTCTTCAGGACCGACGACGAAGCAGTGCCAAAGGTAAACTTTCCAGCGGACGCAGGGGCCGTGGCGATTTGAACGAATGCGCTCCACGGGCCGGTTAGGCCCCCTGTCATGGACACTGCCCGTATTCGACAGCTATAAGTTGACTCGGGCTGCAGCGACATGACCAACCCACTGGTGACGTTCGCAAACACCCAACTCGTTCCAGCCACGTCGATTTCGTATCGCAGTACCGTGCTCCCACCTGTGTCGGCCGGAGGGATCCAATCCAACATAATTGTCCGAGAAGTTGTACTCCTTACGGACGGAACTTGCATGAACCCGGGGGCGTTGACCACTGCCGTTCGTAGCAGCAGCGTTGGGCTCGTCGTGCTGAGCCCAACAATGTTGGAGCAAGCGTAGGTCAGTCGATACGTTGTGTTTGCAACCAGCCCATAGATGGTGGCAGTGGCACGAGTCCCAAACGATGGCACTGTCACCACAAGGCGGTCATTCAGAAACACGACATAGCTCAAATTTGTGGTTTCGCCCCCCGTGTCAGGCGACAAATCCAAGGAGAGCGTGGCGTTTCCGCCAAAGATGGATATCGCCAATGGAGCACTTGGTGGGGCGCCAGGTGCGGTTGAAGTCGTGGTGGTCAACATTGCGTGGGCAGCTGCGCTGGACCCGATGGCATTGGTTGCGTTCACGATGAAAAGGTAAGTCGTTCCATTCTGCAACAAGTTGAAGATCACCGCGGGTTTGGCCGTCGTCGTCAGGGCTACTTGGCGTTTGCTCTGGAACAGTGCCGCCGTATAAGACACAATCGGGAGACCGCCCGAGTTTTGCGGCGGAAGCCATGCTACCGATAACGAACCACCCGTCGCCTCTGCAGTGATGTTCGTGCAAAGCCCGGGCAATGACCCAGAGCTTGTCCTGGCCACGAAGGTGTCACTCTGTCGGCCGTACGAGACACTCGTGTACGCAATCACAAAGTACGAGTACGCCGAGTCCGCCATGAGATTGGATTGATCGAGGAACGTTGTGGTTCCGTAAGAATCGCCAATCTTCACGCTGTCGCGATACACGAAATAACTCACAATCGGACGGCCACCGGTATCCTGGGGCGCCTGCCACGATGCTAAAATGGAGCCCCCCGATGGACTCACCAGCATCATGTTGAGTGGCTTGGACGGAGACGTCACGGTCGTGGTGCGGCCAAGAACACTCAAGCTGGGTGCACTGACGCCAATGTCATTGGCAGCTGTGAGTTGAAATTCATACGTTTTGAGCTCATCCAGGCCGGTGACGTCACAGGTTTGTGCGAGAACGGTGCCAGTAACGCGCTGGACAAGCATGGACCCATTGGATGCGATCAAGTACACGTCAAACCTTCGCAGGGGGGCACCGCCAGTATCCCGTGGCAGCGACCATGCCAATGTGATCATCCCTCCCGTTGACGCGACGACCTGCGGGGGATCTGGACGCGATGGGACGCTTGCATTCGACGTGGTCGCCAGTAGCAGTTGACTGAATGGCATGTCATTTGTCCCACCAGAACAAAACGACTCGGCATTGTACGCCAGCGCTTTGAACACGTACGACGTTCGCTGGTCAAAGCCACACACGATTGTGGATGTGGTGGTCGCTGGGCCAACAAAGACCTTGGCAAATGTCAGGTTTTGCGTTGCATTCGTTAAGGGAACAGCTTCTCCGTCGTTCGATGACGAGAACTTGGTCACGTAGATGTGATACTCTGCCAACGGAAGCCCTCCAGTCGATTCCGGGGTGTCCCAGATGAGAGGAATGCAAGCTCCAGTCGTTGGCATTGTGCGATCCAAGCGAAGGTTGCGGGGCTCTGACGGGATCGTCGGTGGACCAGTTGTGTACTGGTACGTGCTGCTCATGCTGCTACCTCCCAGCGCATTCCACGCTGTGTACTTGACAATGTACAGCGTGTTGGAACTCAACCCGGTCAAGGCAACACGACCGGTTGAGTTCACCATGTACTCGGTGAAGATGCTCGTTGTCGTCGTTTGGTCCGTCGTGTTGGTTGTGTTGATGTAGATCAAGTAGCGGAGGATATCGATCCCTCCCGTGTCTCCAGGGGGTCGAAATTGAACCACCAACGAGTCTCCTCCACCTTGAACGACACTGCTTGGCGGCCCCAATTCGGCAGGCAGTGTTGCATTCGTGGCCGTGGGCAACGCTACAGTGACGGGCGGTCCGACCCCGACAAAATTGGTGGCATAAAAGTTGAACGAGTACGAGGCGTTTGCTTGCAGTCCAAGGTTTGAAATGTGAGCGCACGGTGTGGTTCCATTGAACACGATAGCACCCAAGTACTCAATTTGGTAGCCTGTGATGGGGATTCCCCCTGAGTCTTGGGGCAGTGCCCAGCAAACGTCGATGGACCCTCCGGTTGCCCCGACTGCGCGAACATTTGTCGGGGGAGATGGTAATGACATCGGTCCTGTCGAGAGGTCTACGGTGCCGCTGCCCATCGACAGAAGCCCCGCGCGATTCATGACAGCGCTTTGAAACGTGTACAGTGTCGAGAAGTTGAGTCCACCGAAGGAAAACACCAACGTGTGTTGGGCTAGGCTCGACACAACTTGCCCCATTGCGTTCGTCATGTTGACGCGGTACGAAACCAAGGATTGATTCCATCCACCCACGTGGCGTGGCGGCGGCACTTGCACGGTTATGAATCCCCCCGACGTACTAACTTGGATCGGCACAATGCCCGCGTCGTCGGGAGCGGCCACGTCTACATCGTCCAGAATGAACACTGTCGTCGAACTGGGAGATTCTACAGCCCCGGCACTCTCCGCAGCAATAGCGATGTCGACAAGAGCGGTCCGAAACGGATAGTTGTACAGTTCGTCGCGGATTGGTACGAGGGTCAAGTTTACAGCCGTTTGACCATCGGCGAACGAGACAACCGAGGTCAAAAATGCCACTGCCGTCTGCGCTTGTCGAAACGATGCTTGAATTGTTAACGTGCCGCTAGTACGGGTCGGCGTTCGGCGGAGTTCCAGGACAGCGTTGGACTGGCTTTCGAAAATAGTGAACGAAGTGTTTCGAAAACTCACTTGGCCAGCGTCACCGTCGTCGAGAATCGTGACTCGGCACGTTTGGTTTGTGCCCAGCGCGCCGGTTTCCGACGTCATGCCTGTCAGAGCGACATCAAAGAACCGTGGTGGGTCCACCACTTCGTTGTTGACGATTTGGATGGTGATTTCTTGGGCGGTCTCCCCATCCACAAAGGTCAAAGAAGTCGTGTCAGGGAAAACGTAGTTGGTCGTCGCCACGGCCGATCCACTGGTTGCTGCAATGGTGCACGAAATCGTGTTTGCTGTGCCAGAGGTTCGACTCACGACCAAGACAATTGTCGTGGAGTTTTCGAGCACTTGCACGGATTGCGCGACGAATTGCAACACTCCTGGTACTGCATCGTCCGTCGTGACGGATGATACGACACTCCACGGGCCACCACCGACCGAATTGATCGCTTGAACTTGCAGGGTGTACGAGGTCTCAGCAGTCAGGTCGTTGATGGTTGCTGCTGGCTCAGTTGTCGCAATGCACCGCGTGTGTGTGGACGATGTAACGCAGATGTTGTACGATAGATGGTTGACACTGTCGCCACCGTTGTCCAGAATCGGAGTCCACGCTGTAGTCAGACTTCGATATGATTTGCTGACAATTTGAATCGTGTCTGGCACTTGCTCAGGAAGCGACAGATCCGTCGTGCTCGCCATAATGGACGGCGAAGGGAAGCTCTCGCCGGCCGAGTTGAACGAAGTCGTCCAAAACTGGTGGCTGCGGTTGGCATTCAGGCCACTGACTGTGACAACTCGTGTCCCTGCCACTTGAAATGGAACCCGCTCAAACATGTCCGATCCAATCCACTTGTGACTTAAGATCATTGTCGCGTTTTCACCTCCTTGGTCCAACGCTTGAAACAGGGACAACTGAATGCTTCCGCCCGTTGCGCTCTTCACAATTGGTGCCGATGGGGGACTGGGTACTGTGATGTTTGTTGTAATCACCGGGATGGATGCAAGTGCGCTCACGCCGCCAGTTGTGGTAATTTGGCCTTGTAGGATGTACCGAGTAAACGAGTGCAGTCCGTAGAACGGCGTGTCCAACAAATCGACAGAGTCGATCTCCTGCATCAGTTGCGAGTCGGAGTCCAGGAGCTGAAGTCGAGTGCTCTGGAACGGAGCGCCGCCCATATCCGAGGGCAGTGTCGTGCGGACGATAACCATACCACCCGTGAGCGCGCTGACAGTAAGGAGAGGCATCTGTGGGACACCTGGAACCGAGTTTGTGATTGCCGTGATCGTGGTTTGACTGCCTTCACAAAACGCGTTGATTGCCGCAAGGGCGTAGACGTATTTTTGATTCATCTGAAGCCCATTTCGGTCGACATACGACTGAACCAACGGAAGACTTGCCAACAACGCGCCATTCCGATACAGGTTGTAGCCAAAGATCGCACCACCCCCGTCGTCGGCCGGAAAATCCCATTGTAGGGTCACCATGCCGCCTGTGACATTGACTTGAACGATATTCCGTGGAGCCGATGGGGCCGAGACGAGGGTTGTTTTCGACGTCGCAATGTTACTGGGTGCACTCTCACCTTGACTGGTGATTGTTGTGATCCAAAACGAATACGTTGTATTGGCATTCAGGCCAAACTGGGTAAACGATGTGCCGTTCACGACCGCCAGACGATCCCCGTTTGGTGTGTATACAGCGTATCCAGAGATGGGCGCGCCGCCGTCGTCGAACGGACGTGTCCAAGTGAGCGAGAGCGAGCTACCCGACTTGCCAGAAAACACAACATTTGTTGGGGGCTCAGCTCTTGTTGGCACAGTCGTTCGAACCAGGAGGGGTCCACTACTGTTATATGCGTCAGAGGATACGCAAGCGCTGACCGGATTGAGCGCCACGACAGAAAACATGTACAGCGTCATGGTGGACAGGTTGATCACTTTGGCTTGAGTTGCAACGCCATCGAGAGGCATGGTTTGGGCCACTTCCGATGGCGACCACACGTTCAATTCTGGGATGAACTTTTGCCGTTGGACCTGGTAGCCCGTCAACAATGCGGTGCCTCCGAAATCCACAGGCGGCACCCACTGAATCAACGCGACAGTCGACGTCACTTCCACAAGTTGGACGTTCAATGGCGGACTTGGCACTGTCATTGCGATGGTGCGAACGGTCGTCACGGGACCAGGTGCACTCGTACCCTACCACATACCGTGAATCTCTAGCATTGACATTTGGATCGCATTCCAACCACTGGGTTCATCGTCGTCGCGTAGACGTCGTAGGTCGTCGTTGGCGTGAGGCGGTTCACGGTGCAACTCGGCGTGGAGGCCATACACGCAATGGTAAAGTTGTTTTTTCCACCGGGGCTGATAAACAGGGTATACTTCGTGAGGCCATACCCGCCATTGTCGTCCGAAGGAACGATGAGCAATGTGAAGGAACCCCCTGTCACTTGCTGCAGCAATGGCGGCAACGGAGCCGTGGGTATGGTACCCCCAATTACAGTGGACTGGGAAATCGACGTAAACCACGCTGCTGGAAACTTCGTGTTGGCACCGACGGACACAGTGTACAGAGTAGACGCCATGAGATTCGATATCACGAGCGACGTGTTTGACGCGTTCGTCGTAGACGAGCTAACGAGCGACGACTCGATGTACACCTTGATGAGGTAGCTCTCGACGGCAATGCCACTCGTGTCGAGAGGTGGACGCCAAGCAACTATCATCGATCCACCCGTGACGCGAGACACAGCGAGGTCCAGGGGAGGACTTGCCGGGCCAGGAGGAGTCGTCCAAAATGGGTACGCAGTTGTTGAAGGCCCCACGCTTGCGTTGTTCGTTGCGGACACTCGAACAAAGTACAACGATTGAGGCACCAGGTTGTAAAAGTCCACAAGAGGTACATCGACGACAACAAGCGACCACGTCATACTCCGTGGATCGACCACGATCGAATTGTACGGGCCAGAAATCTCAGCATTGTACCGGTACACGACCCCCGGGGGGTACGTGAGGCGTTGCCAACGTAGCGAGAGAAGCGATCCTGTCGCTCTCTGAAGGAGCAAGATGTCGTTGGGCACGGCAAGGGGCGCTTTCATGACCAAGGGGTCGTCAATGAGCGTCACAACCACTTGAAATGTCGGTCTTGGCCACGTTGCATTTGTTTCGAATTGCAACAAATACTGCTGGCCGAAGGGCATGTACGATACGCTGGGCGAGATACCAAACAAACCAAACGATGCGTTCTCTTGTCGCGGTGCCAACACCAGCGACGACGGCCAGTCAAATGGAATGCTTGCATTGGGAACTGGCCAGGTTTGTTGGTATTCGATTCGAGTGACTTTCGTCACGATCACCTCGACATAACCACTTAGTCCGTTTCGCCGAACCAGCGGGATTTGAAATGCACCGACAGTATCCACGATTGTAAAGTTGGGTGATGCTGTCGAGATGTTTCCAGCGTTGCCGTACAATGACACAACGCAAGACGTATTAGGACCGGGCATGGAGCTGTTGGTCGTCAACGTGACATTCAGTACGTGCGGGACTTGATCCACGACAGCGCTGTTCCATGTCCGCAACAGGATGGACTTGGCGTGGGTCGTCGGAGACATCACGACACTTGGGACGACCGGACTCGACTTGGGTGGAGTCGATGAAAAATCACAAACACAATTGTCCGTGCACGTGCAAGTCGGGAACATGGTGGGCACGCATGTGAACGCCAACGTGACCAGGAGATTGCCTTGAGTTCCGTTCCATCGACTCAACGACAAGAGTACATTGGCTGTCCCATTTGTGACGGTCAGTGATGTGTCTTGGAATGCCACGTAGCCTTTTCAATACCGAGATGAGGAACGGACGCGACTCGACGACACAACGACATACCTGGTTGCGCCGGGAGTGTGGCAAAGGAGGCCGTCATCGAAGAACTGGAGCCCATCGCGGTTTGGGCGGTCCATTGTACGGCATACATGGTGCCAGCGCTCAAGTCGGGTACAACGACAATTTGAGGCGTGGTGACGGCGACATTGCTCAAGACCCTCCACGAAACACTCTTGTTGACGACGTTGGTGATCGTCAGCACGATGTCCACAAAATCGTCAGGAAAATCGCGTGGTGGCCACACAGTGAATTCCAAGTCTGAGCTTGAAGCCCTCGATAGCGACACATGCCCAGGCGATGGTGGAATTCCGCTGTGGGTAAACAGGTCCAGTGCCGTCGTGGTGCTCATGCCACCACCGGTAGATGTCCACACCATCACACGGTATCGACGGCCAGGCTCAAGGCCCATCAACGTGAAATTGGATGCCATCGGTGCCAATAATGCGGGAGCATCGATCGGAGTAAACGTTGGGACGATTTGCCAAGTGTATGAACCTTGAACGGTCATGGATCCGCCGGTGTCGCATGATGGCTGGTATGCAATCACAGCTGAACGTGACTTTGCCACAGCCAAGGAAACTGTAGGAGGACCGGGAGGTTGCACGGTTCCCGTCCGGGCTCTTGCAAAGCTCGGTGGTCCTCGACCATACAAGGTCTCAGCGAACACTGTATAAACGTAGAGTTGGCCAGCGAGGACTCCAATGCAATCCGTGAACGTCAGCGACGAGGTCGTCCCAAGATATGTTCCATTTCGCTCTATACGGTAGCTTGCTGCAGCGACGCCACCAAGATCCTGCAACAAGGTGAAAGTGTTGCACCATCCAAGTCGTCTTACCTGAGGCGCTACCCATTGCAAGAGCACGCTACCACTGGACTTGGTCACCGCAGACAACACTCGTATCGGTGATGGCGGGGTCGGCAGTCTAGTACCATCCATGTAAGTGCATGAAGCTGTCGTTGCGTTCAACAAACGTTGTGGAAAATGACTGCAGACTTGTGGGGGGGCTAGAGCCGAGGTCGTTTTGAGCTCGCACAGAGACGATGTACGCGGTACTGAAGGACAGCCCGAACGCTCTGCACGACGTCGTTGTGTTCGTGCACAGGGTCGAGGTCTTGCCGTCTTTTGAGTGCTCGACAAAGTAGGTGACCTTGCCCGCGCCTCCTTCATTTGCCGGTGGACTCCACGTGAATTGAAGCATGCCTCCAGTCGCTGCAATCACAAACATGCGTTGAGGGGTCCACGGAGCGCTCGCACTGGACGTGGTGAAAGCAAACGACTCGACGACTGTGGAGTACAAATCAAATTCATTCCGAACGACAATCGACCCGTTGTAGCTTGTGAGGGGGACAAGGCCCGTGATTTGCGTCTGGACAGTTCCCTCCGACATGTTCAAGTAAACAAGTTCAGATGGTTGAAACGGCGTGTCGTCCAGCATTACGGCCACGATGTACACCTTGTAGCCTACAGGGCAATCGTCAAACCCACCTTTCGATGGGCAAGGTACCAACAACGCGCCCGCCTCCAGTCTCATGAGGAATGGCCCATTCAATGTCAGCAAAGGTTGAACCAGTTCGAGTCACGCTGACGCTGCGCGGGGAGTCGGGCAGTGTCTACGATTTGCAACGTCCATGTGGGGTGTATTCGTTCCGTTGTCAAGGTGAAGAGTCATACCCCTGGTCCAGTCGATGCGGTAATGGCACGACTAAACACGGTATACCCTAGCTCCGTAAACAGGCTCACGCGCACGTTGTACGATGTCGACGCATGGAGCTGCCGCAGGACAAACTGGTATGAGTTGAAGTCGGCCAAAGGAACGTAAGTCGCGCGGGGAAACGTGTTGGGGGCGTCGAAAGGGGTATTCCATTGCACGACGTATCCCCACACGGTGGACGTGCCATACATGTCGTCGGGAAGCACGACTTGCAGGGCCAGCGTCGACGCCCCGGCTTGCATAACGTACGGCGGGAGGATAGCAGGGGGCAGCGATGGCGCGGGGAACGTCACGCCCAACGATTCGCTCAGGAACGACGTGTCTCCGGGGGGAAAGCACATTCCAGCTACGTTTTCAGCCACGACGCGAAACTCGTACACGGTGTCGGTCGTAAATGGCACGCCGCTCTCGAGTTCGTATAAAGTTATGGTCGGAACCGGCGTGATGGCGACTTCGTCAAACAAAATGCTGTTGTTTACAGCGGCGTACACGCGATAATGGAGAATCCGAGATCCACCTAGCAGAAACAGGTTGTAGCTACGGAATACAAAACATCGTACCTGTATCTGACGGCGGGTCGAAACCCAATGTGATGGACCCACCTTCATCCTCGTCAGCCCATGCATGTCCTGGCGCGATGGATGCTTACCAGTGATGTTTTGCAGTCGAGGAGCGGTACATCGGCTGGGTTGGGTGATGGCCCCTGTTGTGAAGGCAATTGAGGACCCGCTAGTTGGACTGGCGAAGCCCGCGACGTTTTGCACCGCGCACGAGACAAAGTACATTGTTGTTGCGTTGAGGCCCGTGAGTCGACCCCCCACTCGTTTGGAAACGTCGTCGTTGCCGGTGTTGCCTTCGCTTGGCATGGTCCTTTCCGTTACGTTGAAAGCGAAGGAATATTCGTCAAATTCGTTCGTGACGGAGCAATTCAACCAAATCGACAGCGGCACACCGCCCGTGTTCACAGGTAGGTCCATCTCAATGTCTGCAAAGCTTGCATGCACTGCGATGACTTCGAGAGACGTCGGCGGGTCCGGAGTATCTGGCTGCATTGCCGACGCAATCAAGACCTGAGTGCTATCGCCGTCTGGAGCAGACATATCCGTCAGCACGAGAAAATATGAAGTGTTGGCGATCAAGCCCCCAAGTTTGAACTCAGTTTGATAAGCTGAGATGTAGTCGACGACGTTGCCGTTCGCGTATAGCACATGGGTGGTAGATAGCGGCTTGAACCTACACAAACAATGCCATAACGACAGGTATAATGACAGGTACCCAATGCGAGGATACCAGTGAAAGTGCAGCGAACCGCCCGTGCGACGCACGAGGGCCATTTGTGTGGCTGTAGGAAACTGCGACGGGTCTGAATAGTTGAGCAATCCTTCATTTGACTGCAAAAATCTGGTCGCAATCGTCTTGTCGATTGAGGCGCGTCCAGCTGGCGATGTCAAGAAGTCCAAGCTGTCTGCATTGTCACGACCAGCACAGCAGTGATGGTCGAGGCAAAGTAGAACGAGCAATAACAGCGCGCACACTTGATGGCAGATGCGGCCGATCAGCTCCCTGTGACCCATCGCGGCACAGGATGACCTTTGACGAGGTGCTTTGTCGCGCCTGCCAAGTGTTTCCTCGGTGTGCAGATTCTTTCGATAATTTTTCGTGTTGATCATGCCAGTGTCCGTTCGGTAAATTTTCATGATTTTTTCACCCAAAACGCATGAATTGCAAATTTTTTTTTTGCACATCTGTGCTGTTCTATCAGTGTTCACAAGTAATCCTTTCTGATAAACTCTCATATTTTTCTGAAAATAGCAGAATTTCCGAAAAATGCAGTGTGACAGTTACAATTCCACAGTTCGCGTGCCGATGGGTCGTGGCAGGAGTCGTCATGCTCTTACCATCGTCGCGCTCAGCTTGGCATTGCATGGTGCAGGCTCGACAAAGGCTCTCTTCAGGCGTTTACAATCGAGCAAACATTTACCACCGCTTAACTTCGCCGACCAACCATCGTTTGTCGGAATCGCAACCACACTCAGCACGTCTGCAGAACAGAACCCACGGCAACTCGACAGCGACACAATCCATTCCGTTGTGGCTCCCAACGCGTCTGTCACAATGACTCTGGACTTTGCTGATGGCTACGGCACCAGCTTTGAATGCACGAGTGTGTGTCACTTCATCTCGTTTTCGTTTGCGCTGGCCATTGGTCTTTGCCTCATCCTCATACTCGTCGTTCCTGTGAGCACAACCAATTACGTCAAGTCGTCAAGTCGAAAGCGGACATCAAAGCGACGACTCGATAGTGCCGCAGACGGCTTGCCGTACCAAGCTGCGTCGCATACGCATCCCCAAGCGATTCACTCGCGTGATCAACGAGCGGCAGGACACGCCGATATGGATGATTCGGATAAAAACCACATCGATCCTTCCGACGCATCGCGGTACGACTTCATTGCGTCGCTGTCGACAAGTCCCAACGACGCCCAGCCACTCATGAAGGCTGTCCGAACTGCCAGCATGGTGTCTCCTCGCAGTCAAAGGCTTGGTGCGAAGATGGCTACATCGTCTCCTTCCGCAATTGCATATGCAACACCAAACTATCAACAACTGCCAAAGGTCCCAGTACCACAACGCCCCGACACCAGCTACGAGAATCTGCGAGATGAGGAGATTCAAGAAGCCGAATACATCGAGTTTGTTCGCCAGCTCGGCAGCGATGGAATCGTGATGAAGCGTATCAAAACGAAAAGCCGCGGTGTCAAGATCGCCAAGTGGCGCATTCGCGTCACTCCCGACATGATGACCCTTCTTCTGTCCAAGCACGAAGGGTTGCAGGTGCTGAAAAAGACCGAGAGCGTACACGTCAAAGACATCGTGGGCATGACGACGGGGACGTTGGAAGCTGGCGGTGCCGCGTATATGTCGCTGCTCCAGGTTGACAACACGTCACTGGACTTCCAAGCCGACAATGAAGCGATGCACCAAAAGGTGTACCATGGATTCGGCATGCTCTTGAGAGAGCACGACCGCGCCAAACGTCAATACGCCGCATGATACCACCACAAGAGCGATCGTGTGCGACCACCAAAGCCACGACAACTCGCCCGCTCTATTCCAACAAGTCCTATATCTAATCATTGTACCTGTCACTCCATCTTTCAATGCTGTCACTTGGGTCACTTGGGTGCGCTTGTATTTCTAGTCGGCATAGTTCTCACGAGGCTGTCGACCACAGCCACAACTTATGTCTACAACTCCCCAGACTTTTCTGCACCGGTCAAGATGGTCTGGCAACAGTGGCTCGAATGACCATAAGCACGACGGTGATTCCGACAGGATAGAACTAGTATTTCGCAAGGAGTCCGGACTGATACGAACGGTGCAAGGTCCCGCGACCACGCTGTACTCGGTCCTTCAACTACCATCCGTCGTCTTTTCGAGAGGCCGCGACACCCTCGTCCCCATTGCGATCGGTCAAGTGGGCGGGCTCGTCGCGCGCTGGCCACCACAAGAACGTGGCCATGCAGGGTCAGTTGACGAATTGCGCTCGGCGTTCTTGTGGTTGTTTTTTGGCCAATCAAATCCCGTTCAATAGTTCATTAGCCAATCAAACACGAGTTGAACCTACTGAAGCGGCAGGGGGACATGCTCATGTGGACAAGACAATACAAATATCCAGTCAAATAGACCGCATAGAGAGATTGCGTCCCTCCGTGATACAGTGGGACGCGGCCATCAAAGATCGGCGGGAGAATTTCTTCAACGTTGTGATACGAACGTGACAAATTCGAATTTGGCCGTCGCGGAGCAACGTCCATCCTCGCCGCGATGTATCGACTCCGCCAAAGTGCCGCAACCTTGGTGTCGTTCCGACAACGCCTCCTGTCCACAGGTCTGATCGACCGCCGGGGCGCTGCCAAGTTTGAGAAGCGCGCCGTCTTGGAACTGGCCGACGGTGCCAAGTACTATGGGATTTCGTTTGGTGCAGACACAGCGATGGCAGGGGAAGTTGTGTTTACGACCGCCATGGTCGGGTACCCCGAGTCGCTGACGGACCCGTCGTACCAAGGCCAGATTCTGAATATGACGTTTCCCATGATTGGCAACTACGGTGTCCCTTGCACAAAAACACTCGACGAGTACGGGCTTACCAAGTTTCTCGAGTCGAATCGAATTCATGCCGCGGGGTTGATTGTCCAAGACTACTCATCGCACTACAGTCATTGGAATGCGAAGTCGTCGTTGAGCGAGTGGCTGGTCCGAGAAGGTATTCCTGCCATTGCAGGCATCGACACGCGAGCTATCACAAAGAAGATTCGCGCCAAAGGGGCGATATCTGGCCGCATTGTCGTCGAAGGCAACGAAACACCCAGCTTTGCCGACCCGAATATGCGCAACTTGGTCGCCGAAGTTAGCACAAAGACTGTGAAGACGTATGGCAAGGGCAATCAATTGAAGATTTTGGCTGTGGATTGCGGAATCAAGTACAACATCATCCGCGAGCTGGTCAAGCGCGGGGCAGAGGTCAAAGTTGTGCCTTGGGACCATGACATTATGAGTGAAACCAACTGGTTCGACGGGCTCTTCATTTCGAACGGCCCTGGGGATCCGTCGATGCTGACGCAAACCGTGGAGCAGCTAAAAAAAGTCATCAACAGCAACCAGGTCAAGCCGATTTTTGGTATCTGTCTGGGTAATCAATTGCTTGGTCGCGCTGCTGGTGCTGGCACGTATAAGTTGCCGTTTGGAAACCGTGGTCAGAACCAGCCTGTCAACAATTTGAAGACTGGACAGAGTTACATTACGTCGCAGAACCACGGGTACGCCCTGGAAGGTCATGACTTGCCGAGCGAGTGGGAGGAGCTGTTTGTGAACGGAAACGATGGCACAAATGAAGGCATCATCCATAAGACGAAACCATTCTTCACGGCGCAATTCCACCCGGAACACGCAGGGGGTCCCACGGACACGACCTTCCTCTTCGACACTTTCCTCGACGCTGTTCGCGCCAAGGAAACCGGGTCGATCAAGTCGCTGGTGCAACGGCCCAATCTCGAACGACCTAAGTTCAAAAAGGTGCTTGTCCTCGGCAGTGGTGGGCTCAGCATCGGCCAAGCAGGCGAGTTCGACTACTCTGGGTCGCAGGCCATTAAAGCCCTCAAGGAAGAGAACATCACGACGATCTTGATCAACCCGAACATTGCGTCAGTCCAAACAAACGCCGACAAGACGGCCGCCCAAGCTGACAACGTTTACTACTTGCCTGTGAACGCTGACTTTGTGGAGCAAGTCATTCGTCGCGAGCGGCCGGACGGAATTCTCATCAGTATGGGTGGCCAAACGGCGCTGAACTGCGGCGTGGAGCTGCATCACAAGGTGCTTGCCTCGTCGGCTACCATTGTGTGGTCACTGCGCGAGCTAATTGTTGCGGATATTGTAGGGTGTGTTTGAAAAGTATGGCGTGCGTGTGCTTGGGACACCGATCTCTGTGATTGAAGCGACGGAAGATCGACAGATTTTCAACGACAAGCTGAACGAAATCGGCGAAAAGATTGCCACGAGTCGTACGGCCGAGTCGGTCGAGGAAGCGCTTGCGGCGGCTAACACGATTGGGTACCCGGTCATGATTCGATCAGCTTTTGCGTTGGGTGGTTTGGGCAGCGGTATTTGCGAGGACAAGGAGCACTTGACGCAAATGGCAAAGAAAGCGTTTGCCGGTTCACCGCAGATTCTCGTCGAACGCAGCATGAAGGGGTGGAAGGAAGTCGAGTACGAAGTCGTGCGAGACAGCGCCGACAATTGCATCACGGTGTGCAACATGGAGAACTTTGACCCGCTCGGGATTCACACGGGCGATTCTATCGTAATTGCGCCGAGCCAGACGCTGAGCAATCGCGAATACCACATGCTCCGCGAAACTGCGCTCAAGGTCGTACGCCACTTGGGCATTGTCGGTGAATGCAACATTCAATACGCGCTCAATCCGCACAATGAAGACTACTGCATCATTGAAGTCAACGCGCGCTTGTCTCGTTCGTCTGCTCTGGCGTCCAAGGCCACAGGGTACCCCTTGGCATTTGTTGCGGCCAAGTTGGGCTTGGGTGTGAACCTGCCCGAGCTCAAAAACTCGGTGACCAAGTCGACAACGGCGTGCTTTGAGCCGTCCTTGGACTACTGTGTCGCCAAGGTGCCTCGATGGGATTTGTCCAAGTTCGAGAACGTATCGACGGAGATTGGGTCGAGCATGAAGAGTGTCGGCGAAGTGATGGCGATCGGTCGCACGTTTGAAGAAGTTATTCAAAAAGCATTGCGCATGGTGGAGCCAGCGAACACAGGGTTTGAGCCCAAGGCAGACCCGTTTACGAAGGAAGGGCTCATCAAGTCGCTGGCAGTCCCCACGGACAAGCGAATTTTTCACATTGCGCGCGCCTTGAGCGACGGCATGTTGACCATCGACGAGGTCCACAACATTACCAAGATTGACACATGGTACCTCAGCCGCTTGCAGCGCATATCGGACTGCGATGCCAACATCACGAAAGTCGGATCGCTCGACAAGGTTCTCAGTGTTTTATTATATCTTGGACTAAAATTCCGCCCTGGTAGATCTCGGACTACGAGCTCCGAACGGCGAAGGAATTGGGCTTTTCCGACAAGCAGCTCGGTCGCATGTTGGGCGTATCGGACGACCAAGTTCGCACCGAGCGCAAGAAGCGTGGCATTCTCCCCGTTGTGAAGCAAATTGACACGTTGGCGGCCGAATACCCTGCCAAGACCAACTACTTGTACTTGACATACAACGCGAGCGAAAACGACGTCGACATCAAAGCGCCCAACGACGGTGTGCTTGTGTTGGGCAGTGGCGCGTATCGGGTCGAGTTTCATCAAGAAATCGATGTTTGGCACCTTATGTTGACAAGTAGATCGGGAGTTCGGTCGAGTTTGATTGGTGCGCCGTGAGCTGCATTCGTACGTTGCGCCGCCTCGGTTACCGCGCTGTCATGATGAACTACAATCCCGAGACTGTCAGCACGGACTACGACGAGTGCGATCAACTTTACTTTGAAGAATTGTCGAAGGAACGCATTTTGGACGTATACGAGCGCGAGGGCGTGCAGGGCGTAGTTGTGTCTGTCGGTAAGTGATGTTTCGATTGGATGTGCCAACGCTGGATAATTCATTAGGTGGTCAAATCCCCAACAACTTGGCACTTCCCCTGCATAACGTTGGCGTCAAAGTGCTCGGCACAAGTCCCTTGGACATTGATTCGGCCGAAGATCGCCACAAGTTTTCCGACCTGATGGATCAAATCGGGGTCGCGCAACCAGCTTGGAAGGAGCTCACGAGCATGGACGCTGCGCGCAAGTTTGCCAATCAAGTGGGTTACCCGTGCTTGGTGCGGCCGTCATACGTCTTGTCCGGGGCAGCTATGAATGTGGCGTTCAACGATAGCGACTTGGGTACTCTAGATTGACGTTCCAAGTGGCTCTTAAATCTGCAATGGTAGAACGCGTGCTTGGCGAAGCATCGGCGGTGTCGCAAGACCATCCCGTGGTCATTTCCAAGTTTGTGGACGGCGCGCGTGAAATTGAATTGGATGGTGTCGCCCGCAACGGCATCATCATTGCGGCCGCGGTGTCGGAACACGTCGAAAACGCCGGTGTCCACTCTGGCGACGCCACGCTGATCCTGCCACCCGTGACGGTGAGTTCGTACTACGTGGACCGCGTGCGCCAAGCTGGCGCGAAGATTGTCAAGGCGCTCAACATTTCCGGGCCATTCAACGCGCAGTTTCTTGCCAAGGACGCCGACGTGCTGGCAATCGAGTGCAACCTGCGAGCATCTCGGTCTTTCCCGTTTGTGTCCAAGACGGTCGGCGCCGACTTCATTGCGGCTGCGACCAAGGTGTTTGTCGGCGAAGATACGTCCAACGACAACCTGCCGCCCCTGTACGGTCCCACCCGCCCGACCGAGTACGTCGGTATCAAGAGCCCCATGTTTTCGTACACTCGATTGGGCGGGGCCGATCCGCTTCTTGGCGTCGAAATGGCGTCCACGGGCGAAGTCGCGTGCTTTGGGAAGACGACGCACGAAGCGTTTTTGAAGGCCCTTGTGTCGTCCACCTTTCGCCTGCCCGAGAAGAACATTTTGCTGTCGTTTCAGGACCGGTACGCGTCGGAAGCCATCCACTACGCGCACAAGTTGGTCGCGTTGGGCTTTGAATTGCACACGACGGAGAAGACGCACGAGTTTTTGACCAAGCACGGTGTCCCGAGCAAGTTGGTTGCGTACAGCCCGTCGACGGAGCTCTCGAACGACACGAACGCGCTCAACTTGATCAAGGACGGCAAGATCGATCTCGTCATCAACCTATCCAACTCGGATTCGTTGCGCGTCAAGGACAACTACTTGATTCGCCGGACGGCGGCCGACTTTTCCGTCCCGCTCTTGACGAACGGCCAGCTCGTGCAGCTTTTTGTCGACTCGATGGACGAGCACAAAAAGAAGCCCGTCCTTGGCGTCAAACCGGCATCCCTCTTTGACTATTACAACGACGAAAACGAAAAGCCGTGGACTGGTGCCAACGAATACCATTAAGTCCATCAGCTTTGCAGTAGACACTCCAGGAATCCATTGAAAAACGAATCCAGTCGACATTTTATCTCTTTTTGCTGCTTTTTCGTGGTTTGGCTTTCTCGTCTGCCCTTGCCTCCTGCACCAGCACTTGGCCGCCCTACCAAGATGATCGCAGCCATCCGTCACCACCATCGTTCAATGCCAACCATTGATTTCCCAGTACCTGAATCTCTCGCTTGTGAATACTGTTCTCAACGCGACTTTGCGTGTCGAGGTAAAACATGAGGTCGCGAATCTAGTCGAAGAGCGAGGTGATCGGCAAAACACTGCGGGCAACACGCAAGTCTGACCGACCTGCGATTCCAAATCGTCGACGCGGCGCTGGGTGTCCGTTTCCATGGTGGCGACCTTTTCTTCTGCAGCCAAAACGCGCTCTTTCCACTGTTGTTGGTTGTCAATGAGCGACTTGTTGAGCTCCCTGTGCAACACTTTTATCAAACGTCGACGGGTGGGGGGTTCAAACCGGGCAAAGTGCAAGTCTTCGTTCAGCTTGGTCGTTTCTTTGATCAAGTTTTCGTTGAGTTTTTTTAGCGCCTTCTTTTCTTGCTCGAGCATGCTGACAGCGCGGCGGTGCTCGGTTTCGTTGAGCTGGGACAATCGCCGCTCGTAAAACAAGCGCTGCTCTTCCAATTGACTACAACCGATAGAGCGACGACGGACAGAATGAGCATGACAGAGCCTTGGAAGGACCACCCACCTCGTCAGCAACAAGTTGTACTCGGACGCGAGTTTTTCTAACTTCATGTGCTCATCCTCTCCGCGGTTCCCCAATGCGCCGTTTGGGTCGGGAAACTCAACAAACTTGCCGTCTTGCTTGTTCATGATCAAGCGATGGACATATCTAACACGGTTGAGTGCCATTGCTCACGCTCACCCAACCAAAGAGCCTGTACCCATCGCCAGCGTAATCCCACACCCGTTGGGTCTCGAGCTCCAACGAGTACGTGTGCAGCGTTTCCTGGTAGTGTTTCTTGGCGTGTTCGTTCGAGTACCGGCCACACCCGATGTGGCCGCAAAGGAGGCAGATCCAAAGGTGGTCTGTCGTGTTGCACACCTCGACAACACAAGGCATGTTGGACGACCTGCAGCGACTTGTCGGGACGTACCTCACATGCAGACACAATGTCGCCGTGGCTGTATCTGCATACGGGGCAGTTAAACCCTTCCCACCGAAACAAACAGTCGCAGTGAAACGTGTGGTTGCAGAGTGTCGTGAGAATGCCAGAAGCGGACGAATCAAGGCGATCCAGGCAGACCGGACAGGTCGGAATTTCCACGTGGCCTTCGGGCGCGTCTCGCCGGTCGTCGGTGGCAAAGGAAGGGAGCATGCCTTGTGCAACGGGGTGGCCGTTGACGGCCAACGGAGGAGATTGCACGAGCTGTTCTCGAATAAACTCGATCTTGTGGACAAACACGAGGCGACACCGTTCGGGCTCCATCGAATTGAAAAGAGAGCCGTTGAATGCTTCGTAGAACTGTGCGGCTTTGTTGGCGGTTGAAAACTGCATCAGCGCCATGCGAGAAGACGGCCGTGGATCTGCGTCGCGTAAGAACCGAATGAGGACAATGTCGCTTCGGAATGCTTTGGAGAACTCGATCAGTTCCAACGGACCCATGTGCATGGGCAAACTCACAAACCCAAGCAAAGTCAAATCCAAGCTCAAAATCGTGTCTCGCGAGATTGGTAGCCAGGACAGCGATCCAGCGGCATCGTCCGATTCGTCCTTGCTCTCGTCGTTCGTCGTTTCAAGCGATCGGAACAGCCGCAGCCGGCCTGTCAATAGCTCGACCCTTGGATTCCCCACTTCAAACTCGATTGTTGGCTTGTCTTCGTCGTTATATGCAGCGGCAGCTTGTTCCAAACGGACGTGGAACATGTTGCTTCCTTCCGCCTTTCCTCACACCCCCTCAGGAATTGTGATGGTCTATAAAGAAATTCATGTTCAAAATATTATGCGAGTTTTGTCGGAATATTGTGAACGAGAAATGAATGAGTTCTCCTATGTAATTTGAAATTTCGACAAAAATTCGTCAATTTTCGCGCCTTTTTACAGTAACCCTTGAATGTCATGGAATATTCTAAATGTACTGCTAAGTAGTTAGTAGTAAGTAGAGTAGTTACTACGTCGAAGTACTAGTTTGTCAAAGCATTATCAAGATCAACACTATTTATTGTGAGGCATGAAAAGCGCAGTATTTACTGTTAGCAGCAACCTGTAACGGTTCTGGGAATCAGCCAATAGAGTGACTATGGTTTTATCCAATCAATTTGCAGGGTAATCACTGGATCACATCCCGATCGATGATTGGTTTTCTTGGGAGTCAATATCAATTCGTGACCAAAATGGAGGAATCGAAGCTCGTGCGGCTACATGACATGCTCCAGAGGCTGCGGCCCAAGGGCAAGGTATGCGAGACTAATATGCATCTGGCGCGTAATCAACAAGACCGCTGTATAGGGTGGTCTCGGCTCCGGCGGTGGTCTAATGTCGAAGAACCAAGGACCGCGGGACGACGGCTTGCCCAATAACGGTGCGTGCTACCTGCGACCATCGTGTTTTTGCTTGGCGCGTGTTGATATTGATTAGCGTAGGTTTGTACTCGATGTTTGTGCGAGAAGGCCACGGTGGCTACGTCCACAAACACTTTGACGAAACTGGGGAAGACGTCGACGAAGAGGACACAGCCCAGGTGACCAAGAAGGACAAGAAGGCCAAGAAGGAAAAGAAGCGAAAACTCAAAGATGAATCCTGCGATATCGACTCTGCCAAAGTGAAGAGCGCCAAGAATTCGAAGAAGAAGTCGCGTGAAGAGCCCGCTACCGAAGAAGCAGAAGACGCCGTGGAAGCCGAGGAAGAATCGACAAAGAAATCCAAGAAAAAGGCCAAGAAGGCAACCAAGGAGGCAGTTGAGGTCGTTGCAGAGGCACTTGATGACGAAGAAACACCGCCGAAGAAAAAATCCAATAAATCCAAAGTTCCAGTGCCTGCGGACGACGACGTTGACGTGGGTATCTCGAAGAAGGCGAAGAAGAACAAGAAGGCCAAGGGCGAAGCGGAAGAATTAGAGCATGTCGTCGTGGACGAACCGGTCAAGAAGACCAAGAAGGCCAAGAAAACCACGGCCAACGACGACGATGAAGTGTTAGCAAAAAAGGTCAAAAAGAGCAAAAAGAACAAAGCTTAATCTACTCCCCCGTTCCCTCCAAACCCTCTGTCGCATGCGCGAACGTTCCACGTAGGCACTGCTCACTCGTAGAACGTTCTCGACAGTCGTTCGTACGACATTCACCCTCGGCCAAAGCCTCCGACCCAACGACTGCCGAGACGTCACTCGTGTTTTGGTTACTCGACAAGACCGCAAAGCTCTTCGAGCCCAAGGGACAAGTTGATGTTCTGAATCGCTTGCGAAGCGGCGCCCTTGAGCAAGTTGTCGATCGTCACGACGAGCGCGACGCGTCCGTGGACGTTGTCGACGGAGATGCCGCCGATGGTCGTGTGGTGGTGTGTAGCGTTGTGCTTGACCTGGGGCACGTCGTCCACGACTTGCACGAGGGGCTCGGAAGCGTAGAACGATCTGTACAACGCCACAAGTTGGTCCTTTGTCATCGATTTGTCGTGAAGCTGCATCGACAGCGTCAAGTGGATGCCTTGGAACCACGGCGCGACGTGCGGCATGAACGCAACTTGCGTGCCGAGCTGATGGCTGACTTCGTTCTCGTGAATGTGCTGAACGATCTTGTACGCGATCAAATTGTCCGAGAGAACGTTCAAGTCGTTGTTTCGGGATAACCCTGTACCAGCACCACTGTACCCAGAGACGCCAAACACGTGCGGCATTTGGTCAGGCGCTAAAAACGGTAGCAGCGGCAGAATCCCGAGCTGGGCGCCGGTGGCATAGCACCCAGGGTTTGAGATGCGCTTGGCGTTGTGCAGCAACTGTCGCTTGCCTGGCACTTCCGGGAGCCCATACACCCACTTGTCGTTGAAACGCTGATCAGCGCTTAAATCGATGATCACTTGGTCCTTCTTGCTGCGAGACTTGAGCCTCTCCAAGGCCACGACATACCGCTCGCAGTGGCCATTTGGCAGAGCCAGAACCCACACGTCCATTTCCTTGGCCAGCGCAAATGACGCCAGGTCGGAGTCTTCCAGCGCACAAAACTCCAATTCCGAGGGGATGCCGTCCAACAGACGGTTGTGAATCGATGTCGTCGCAGGAAGGTTCGTGTGGGGGTTTAGAGGCGGCGCCTTGGCAATGTCGAGCACCTTTTGGCCGACTAGAGCTCGAGAACTCGCTACGACGAGCTCCAAATCCGAGTGGCCGCCCACCACGCGAATGAGTTCGCGGCCGACGTATCCACGGGCGCCTAGCAGACCGACTTTGTACTTGTTCGAGTTGAATTGAAGCGGCTGCAGCGTCGCGGCGTCGCCACCTCGCGTGCAGACCGTGCCGGCGCTGTAGTTGCTCAAGATCTCGCGGGACAACGCAGACGCGGACGTGAGAACAACAGACGATGAGCGCGGCAGGGAGTTGACGAGGAGGTTGATTTCGTTCAACTTAAGCAGTGTGCCTTGGCGACCTGTGTAGTCCTTGGCCGCCATGGGTTCGTAGTCCTTGCTCATGTCAATCGTCGGCAACTTTACTCCATCCTCGATCCATCCACCCTTTGAGTTGATGAAAATCGTTTTGAAGGGCTGCAACGAGATGGCGAGCTCGCGCGCAGCAATGTCGGCGTTGATGTTGAGGAGCTGGCCGTCGACAGACTCACCAAGCGACGACAGCACTGGTATCTGGTTGGCCTCGATCGCTGAGTAGACTGACTCGTTGTGGATTTTGTTGACTTCGCCAACGTAGCCGTACACGTCCAAATCTCGGATGGACGCTTCGAACACGCCGTTTGTGATGGGACGCACGCCTACTCCGGCACTCACCAACGCGTCGACGAGTTTGCGATTCGTCGCAAGAAACACGCGCTTTGCGATAGCAAGAGTTTCCTTGTTCGTGACGCGGTTCCCCTGGACGTATTGGGGCTCGACGCCCGCTTTGGCCAGTTCGTCGTTCATCTGCGGCCCCGCGCCATGGACGACAATCGGAAACAACCCGGCGTCTTTGAGGAAGATGAGGGACTTTACCAACACGTCAAGTTCGCGATCGACGACTTCACCGCCGATCTTGATCACAGCCGTCCGACGAAGACCGGGAGTGCCATACACCTTGATGTACTCTTGAATATCTTTTTCCGACTTCATGAGTGTCAGCAACTGCTTGACCAGCTCAGGGCTGCCAGGGAGTCGTGTTGAATGATGCAGTCGGCGAAACACACAGGCCACGTTCGAGGACCGCGCTACAACCACACCGATCGAGCGCTGGGTCACTTTGTTGTTCGCTGCCAGCGCGGCAAGGCTCAGGATGTGCCGTGGTCGAAGCATGGGTCAGCAAATGTAGAAGTCCAAGATCGGGCCAATTCGTTTTATTCGCTTCGCACTTAAGAGGGGTTCAACCATGGATTGAATGGCAGAATTCCCCGAAGGGAGCGCGTTCCGTCGAGTCACGGCAAGCATGCATCCGCAGAGCTGTTGCGTGCAGGCCGCCGCGCCGCCACGGACTAGCGCGTCATGCGAGAAGTCAGATACATTCTGCATCGCATTGTCCGTGCTCAAAGAGGACGCGACGACAAAGCAGGATACAATCGAGTGTTAAATAGGTGGGATTCTTGTGGTCACGCAGAATGCACCGGTGTGACGAGTCCACATGCGCACTCCAGGCAAGGCACGTTCGTGTGAACGATAGTGCGCCGACTAGCTCGTGGCCTAAAAGCCTCGCTTCGTGAGAGCAGATCCGCCAGCTAAGTTGTGGATGCACAGTAGACGCTTGAATCCGCCACGACACTTCCATCATAAATACATGCCAAAGTGGTGATTTGCACCTGCCTTGCCGCCGAATCCTTGCAGGAGTGCGACTGGTATGCTTGCCAACCCACGACGCCCATCGACACTCGCCGTTGTGGACTTCCATTCACTACTGTCCCAAGGTCAAATGGAGGGGTATTTCCCTCGAAGGAACTTGAGTTGAGCATTGCGCAGGGCTTTCTCCATGATAGACAGTTGGATTTGCGGTGGCGGGCGGTAGACGGCGTCGAGTGGACTGGGCTCATGAACTAACCGCACGACTCGTTGACCAAGCGCAATTACATGCCAAGAACGTACCAAAAGAGACGGGTCGGGACGGCCCCTGTGGTCGAGGATGGGCAGGTGGAGCTCCTTTTGGCGTTCGGCTCTCACTCTGCAATCGCGGGTTTCGTTCCACATGCGCCGAGTGCTTCTGCACCGGTAGACTTGGGTCATGAACAATCCAGACACTCCATGGAGGTTGCCGTAAGGGCTATCATTACCTGCAAAATCGATCCGTACCCGTCCATGGCCATCACGAGCGCTTGAAACCTGACTTCGCCGCCGTCGTCGTCATTTCCGACGGTGAAAAACCGCTCCGAACAACGAAAGAGGCACTCGATAAACTCGGGGAACGTCAGCACGTCCTCCATCGAACTACACGACGCATCACCACGCCACGTCCAACCTGCAGTCACGCGAGTCGTCACCTGGACTGATGAAAGAACGACAGCAGCTCTCGTCGAGTGAAAAACTACCATCGCGGCCGTCGGGCAAGTCTGCGAGACAGTAGGCACAGTACCGTGGGAAAGATATTGGCGGCTTTGGCCATGTCGAGGAAATCCGTCTTGGACATGACGAGGTGGCGCAGCATGGCTCCTGTCGTCGTGCGCTTCTTCAAACTAGGACTAAGAAACAACGCCCGAAAGAACTTGGTGTGCTTTTCGACCAAAGTGAGCACAGGCTCGCACAGCATGGCCTGCGGCGTCGCAAACGTGTGCAGCAGCGGCGTGGGTGGCCGTTTGTAGAACAAGAGTCGTTTCAGGTGGAGGCACGGCGCCAGCGCTGGCATCGCCGCATATATCCTGTCGATGTGGGCAAATCGATGCAACTGGGCTTTCGTGAACACATCCACCTCCAACGACGCGCGATGCGCGGCGACCAAGTTTAAGCTCTGGCACAACCACGTCACGTCGACGGCTCCAGACTCGGACGGACAGGACTGCTTGGCTTGGAGGAGACAGCGCTTCGACTGTTTAAAGGAAAAGTCGTTGTACATCCACCCCAGCAGTCGCACGCAGTCAAACAGGTAAACCGCAACTTGACTTGCCATGGGCAGCGCCGGAATTGGACGGAACGTCGAGTACAGCTCAAGTAACTCGAGGATGCATTCGTTCCAAGTCACGTCTGGTGCAATGATTGCCCCAGACGCGACGGGGGCAGGAGGTGTGGCGGAGAGCGCCTTGATCCGACGGACAGGTGCCGTGTCTAGGGTCGCCGCTTGCCAAGTGTCGTCTTCACATGCAAGCGCTATCAAGTCAGGAATGTCGGGCATGACGGTGGGTGGCGCATTGGTTTCGTGGGAGTTTTCCACTTGGACGATGTCGTCCTGAGTTGAACTGGCGTCGATCGCATTGAGGAATGTCAAGTCCCTCTCGGTCGGTTGCTCAGCTCCGCACAATGCCACCGTTTCAGGCAGCTCGTGGGTATGCTTTGTGGCAGGCTCATGCGTACGGGCAACGTTGCAAGCGACGTCGTCAGGTTTGTCGAGATCCTGCGCCTGGTTGTGGCAACTCAGAGCTTCCGTTGGTCGATTTCTTGTCTTCATTGCCATCGGACTCTCTAGTCCTGATCCAGTCTCTACTGTGCCATGCATGGCGGGCGATGCGGGCTGCGACATCACGTCCATCGAGGTCTCCGGCGACACAAGTTGAGGTGATAGTTTGTTTGGGTTTCCTTGCATGGTTGGCCGACTGGTGGCGTCACGAGTGATGGCTTGCTGCGAGACGACTTTCAACGACTTCCCACTAAAAGGCTTGTCGGGGGAACGAACCTTTGGTTTCACCACAGGGACTGGCTTCACCATTGGATGAGAAGCGATGGTACGGAGTAGAGGAGATCGGGGCTTCGCGAGAGGAGATGCCCATGCTCTCGAGGAGCTCGATGGAGTTTCCTTTGGAGGGAGGGCGGGGTACTTTGGGGGCGACTTCCAGGATTGTTTGACAGGGTGTGCCTGCTTGAATAACAGATGCGCCTTCGACGACACCACGTCTTTTATCTCGCGCTGGCGGACTGCATACGACGTCGTCGAGCCAAACGCTCGAGCAGTACCTTGCTTGCGATTCGTTTGTGCCATTGCTTGGGTGACCCGCAACAGTTGCGTTTGCTTGCGCACCAGCACAACTCGCCACCATGCTTTCAAGCATCGCCGTCCCGTTCGCTGCATCAAAAACCAGTCGGCCGCGCGCCTGGCATGGGTTGCACGTTCGCAAAACGCATGAAATCGACGGTACAGATCGTACATGTGTGCCAATTTGCGCTTGCGGACATTGGTGACGACATCCACGAGGCATGTTCGCTTCGCGGCCATGTACTCACATCGCCATGCCGCAATGGTGTCGACATACTGACACCACAGTCGAAACGTGAGAATTTGGCGCTTGATACCTTGCCCCTCGCGAAAGAGGCGGAGATGGCGGCCCGTGACTCGCAGATTCCAGCGACAGTGGCGGGCGTACGCCGCCCAGCGACGAAACTTGCTCTGGAGTTTGTGCACGCCAACCCATTGTCGCCAAACAGGTTGGCACTTGACATGCCACCCGATCCACTTCGCCAGTCGTTTCTGCCGGCAACGTCGGTTTACTCGACGCCAATCAGTCAAGACCTTTGCACAGAGCGTGCAATCGCGCCGACGTTGTCGGATCGCCACCGCAGCAGCCATGCTCTTCTTCGCGGCCACTACACGCCGCCACACTGTCACGACAAGGATCATGCGGCGGGCTAGCGTTGAAGCATGATGCTTTTGCGCCAACTGGTGTTGAACAAATCGCAAGCGCCATATTGCGTACGCCCTGGCCGCGAGCCGAGTGATGGTTGTCGTGGCAACGGCGGTGCCCAAGGCCAGCACGCCCCGTCGGCGCTGGCAATGCTTCCGCCATGATTGAATATGACGTGTCAGTGACCGCCTGCTCCACGCCGTCCACGCGAGCGATGACTGAACGAGCTGAAGTTGCCGCCCACGAGTACGCGCCTGCCACCATCGAAATGTTCGCCGAACATACGTCTTGCACCAACGTGAGAACAGGTGTCGAACGGAGTGCGTGATAGTGATCACTCGAACCCAATGGCACCATGCCTGCCTCAGTCGAAACCATTGGACGTGCGCGTCAGCCTTGTCCTCCGAACGCATGCAGTGGCGGAACTCCATCCATCGGTCAAATCCGACTCGAAGAATGGCCCGTCGCCGATGGGTGGTCCAGAACGAATCGACAGCACGACGGTGGAAACGTGTTGTCCGCACCACAACGCTCCATTTCAGCCACGACCATTGAAGGAGGTGGCGATGGCGACACGCCAGTGCGTTGCGAAGCTTTGCTCGGGCTTCTTTGTCCTCCTGGCGGTGCGCCAACAAGGCATCCACTCCCATTCGCAATCGCTTTCCCACAAGAAACCTCTCAGCGCGTCCCGTCCATTCGTTCCGCAGTCGCTGGCGGTGGATGTATGCTGTCCACAGATCCCAGTACATTCGTCGCGCGGTCGTTTCGTGCATGGCAACCGCACATTGTACCAACGCACGCCGCCTGAGTCGAATTCCAGTCACACGCCGCAGCTCCGCGAATGCGCGGCGACGGAGGTGCAATGCGAAATGCTCGACAGCACGTCGCATGTTTACGCATTGAGCGTAAGCCGCTGTTTCGAGGCGGCGTAAAGCGTCGTGAAGGATGCTTCTGATGTTGAACGACGTGGCAGCGTTGTACAGGGTCCTGTGGTGTTTTCGGGTTTTTGTTCGAGCGCGCCACTGCGCCAAGTGCCGTTGAATCAGCCAGTCTTCGATTGCGACCACCGCAGCTGCGTGTTTCAACAGCACATCCGTTCGGTGCTTCCACGCGGCCAGAATCGCCTACAACCAGATTCCATAACGTCCATGCAATTCCATGCAACCGACCTTGACCAATTGAGTGTGTACATGCTTCAAAGCCACAACGACCACGCGCGCAAGGAGACGGTACCGCGCCCAGCTGGTCAATATCCTTCGCAAGAGCACTTGGTTCTGCACGGTGCTGAGACGGCACGTTGCGCGGACTTGTCGGTGTGTTCGACTCCATCGTTGAAACCACCCGCGTCGCGCATACGCCACAGCGGCCAATGTCAAGCGATGGCTCTCTCGGCGTCGCTTCACATGGTCGAGCCACTTGGCCACAGCGACAGCGCAATGTAGCTGCGCCATGGAGTCCTCACATTCGGTCGCATACAAACGCCAGTCAGCTTGTCGTTTGGCAAACATGCTCCACTTATGAAAGGTTGGCGAGACTATGTGCGTTCGGAGATGTCTTTGAAGTCCAGCATGATGGTATAGCAGTGTCAGCACCCGCCGGTTGAGGAAAGCTTCCGTCATGGACTCGAGCATGGCCATGCCGCGATGTCGAGCTCCGCGTTTTCTGGCGTGTTGATGCCATGCGGCGAAAATGCGACCAAGATTCGTGCGTGTAAAAAGCAGCATGAAATGGGTCGCGTACCATATTCGAAGTCGCGACAGGTGAGTCTGCCACTGCAGCCACTCTCGCAGGCATCGATGAACGCGCCAGAGTTCCATTTCCATGCATCGCAAGCTATTACCCCTTGATCTGCTGACAACGTGACGCCATCGACGGAAAACGCGACGAAGCATGTGGCTTTGGTACACGTGGATTGCGGTCGTCTTGGCTCGAGCTTGAAACGTGAATCGGCGCCACATGCGAAATCTGTGGCGAAACGTTGCAATTCGCATAGGATGGTGAATGGTTCCAGCGTTCTTTGTACCAGAGGGAGACTCTATCGTTACGTCGTTGCCTCCTTTGGCGAGAACGAGGCCATGATGGCTTTGTCGAGCGTGGAGAGTCTCCTTGTACTGTCGACGGTTATGAGGTTTCAACGATGAGCGATTCTCACGTAGAATGATAGCATGGCCATGCGGCGCAGGGAAAGTGATGTCGTCTACAAGCCCAAGCTTCGCCAGATACGCGAGCTGCCTTTCGATCGACGGCACATCGAGCGGCAGATCGTTTTGCCCCATTCGCGGCCAGATCTTGCAATCGATATTCGCGCGATTTGATTGGTTGTTGCGTCATTTTCGAATTTACCACAAAGCACACACATCAACAACTTGCCGACGACGGACTGACGACGGTGGAACGAACGAGCTCGTCGTGGAGATGCACACAATGCAAGTACGATGATGCTTTGATAGATATATGCCGACGCTTTGTTAGACGACCATGTAGCCATTGTCATGCCCATACGGTGTGAGGAACGGGGCATCTCGTTCAGGCTTGAGTTGAAGCAAATGCACGAGTTCTTCGTCGGACGGTAGTTGCGCGTTGCGAATGCACGCATGGGACACACAGATGAACGCGCTTGCGCGAAATTATCATACGGCATTCATGGTGCTCATTCATACCTTGTTGTCGCAGCATACATAAGAACAGGGCCTCCATATATAGCAGCAAGAACGATTGAAGCTTCGTAGGAAAATTAGAGTGGAGATTGGAATGTTCGCCTTACCGACAGCCATGATACCATTTCGTTGCTCAGTTGTTGTCGGCACCCCAAAGATGTAGGTTGGTCCAGTCATAAGAGTCTCTTCCGATGCCAATTTATCGCAGTAGTACCAGCCGGCGCCCATGAGCATCAAAACGAAGAGAAATTGGGGACATGCAAGTCTACTCACAGGCATAAGTCGCGATCGCACGAATGTACTTCAATATACATACGCATTGATCATCGTGACGAAAAAGATTACCACCGCATAATTGGCAACGAAGAAGATCACATTCCGCTGGAATCGCCGCGTCAACTCTCCGGTCGATCGAGGGAATGTGTACGGTCGTTGAACTTGCTCGCCTACACCACCACTGTTTGAAGTCCCATGGGTAGATCTCCTAGTGTACCAAATCCAAGGAACAAGTTGAGGTCGCGCAAGTTGTCATGACTGATGAGCTTCAGCGGGTTCACTTCCACTGTCGGTGGCGCATGAGTCGTCGACAGCATCGCTCGCTTTCAGCTCTCTCGGCTTTGTCAAGTCAATGAGGGTACTCCAGGTCGACATTGAGCTGCCGGATACAGGTCAGATTATCCGGATATTGGACAGACGATGGGAGGAGTGACAGCGACGACACTCTGATGTATGAAGGTATTTCCAAAAATTAATGGAGTTGTGAAATGTGAAGGCAGCCAATGAAATTCCATGAAGAAATAATTTCCGTGTACGTCATGTATACCGTCCGCTTTCAGCACCAAAGAGAATGGAATCACACTATACAAAACGCGAGTTGTTTGGAACAAGCCACCAAGTTGAAGTGGATGCACCCCGTGCTGCGCTACAAGTCGTCGAAATCTCTTCCGAGCTCGAGTGGTGCATGTCCATGAAACCAAGAACGCTAGTACGTGTTGGGTGATGCAACATCTCGTCACAGTAACCCGTACGACACCTTGGGTGGCGCAATTCGGCTGCCCAGAGGAAAGCGTTGAGCCTTGAAAATTGACCAATGAAATGGCCTCTATTTTATCCAATCCAATGTGGAATTTCGATTTTGCAACATCAGCCGAGATGAGGTGCCACCTCGTCGGACACAGGGACCAAGAGCAGAGACCAGAGCACTGGTGAAAGCTAGTCCCATCAACTGCAATGGTCCCGCTTGTGCTGTTGCGCACATGGCTTGCTGCTATTCCGCAAGAACTGAGCGACGCAAAACGCTTTTACAAAATTGACTCCCTATGGTGACTTAAGGGAAACGGCGGCATGTGATGTAAAGGATCGCGGCAGAAGTACTTCGCAGCAAACCTCTCCCATTGACACACTTCGGCAAATTGCAAGTCAAGAAGCGACGTCGCCCCAACGACCATGCCAAGCCGCCCGCCACTTCGACAGAACATGACCAAGTCCCCTCTTGATCGCATCCATTTGTTGCGATTGCAGGTTCGCGACTTGATGGATCTCAACAACATTCGTGGCTTTTTCAGCTTCTTTGGATTTGGTACGCCCTATCGTCGAGTCATGGCGAAATATAACAAGGGCTGCAGGGGAAGACCAGCCATTCCTCGTTCCCCAAGACCGATGCGAATTGGAGTGCCGCACCAAATCCAACATGGCGTACTTCTCCGTCAACTACTTTGTCATCACGTGCCTCATCGGTTTTCAACACGCGTACGTGATTAACAAATGATACGCGTGTGTTTTACCTCACGATTCCTGTAGCCTTCTCAACCCCATCTTCATGATCGTCCTGACCGTTCTTGCTGCCGGATGGGCATATTGCAACTACCTGACAGCCCACGAAAGCCCTGGCAACCCTGTGATCATTTTGGGTGGGCCGACCACACCCATGCAACGGGACACGTGCATGGCACTGGGTAAACCCACCCAGGATGACAAAATCGCTGACATGAGTCGTAGCATCCGTCATTTTGGTCATTATCTTTGGAGGTCCTCTTCTTTTGTACACCATGGTGGTCAGGTAAGATGGAAACCACACCGTGCACAGAGTGCCTACGGAAAATGACGCCGTTTGCTGTAGTGTGTTTCTCATCATCTTGCATTCGATCATGCGCAACCAACCGTTGGCAACGTACGATGAGTTGGAAGATCGGTATCACGACCTTTCGGATTCGGACTATGAGAACGATCATGGCCATGGCCACCTTCTCACCCACAGCAACGAGCACGTAACAATCTAACGACTGCATCTGGGCGATTTTTGGCATTACAACCCGACACACTAATTTAGCCAATCCGATTCCATTGAGTTCCGGATAGCCAATCCGTTTAATTGTGTGAATGGCATTGACGAACACCGAAGAGGATCCATTCATTCGAGACAGACTGGCACAGGTAGGACCAAGTAGAGCTGGGCACCAAGGCTGCTGGCCGCCTCGGGAAAGGATTTTTGGCTAGGTCAGACATCAATGAAGCCGTCAGCGCATGTCGAAGCGCGTTCTGGAAAAGTACGGTCGTTCGTTATTCCTTCTCGTTGCCAATCTACCAAACGTGCTGTATTTGTGACGTGGTGAAACCAGATACTCGTTATGTACAGGGAAAGCCCGCGTAATGCTCAGCGTACTCATGTACGCAACTCTGGCCAACGGCTCCACGATGAACGACGTATGCGTGGCCCGGTTGACCGTCGAAAAGGGATCGTTATGCATTTAGTGTTCCGGTGAAACCTCACCTGCCACATGACATGGTCATGCTGCACCAAGTGCCACCGACGCCCAGCCTCTTAAATCTTCTGCGCGTGATATAGATAGTTTGATTAAGTTAATGGAGAGTTGCCGTGTGATGGGGTCGGTGCTGCATGAGAACTGGCATGAGGTTGGAGAAGCCGTGGATGATTTCTTCGATCGTCTGCTAGAAACTTGAGGGGACCATCGATCCATGACACATGGACTGCTTACCTTGGCTCCACATACAACCACCTTCCCTGTGACAAAGACAACAAAGCACAAATTCGGCTCCTTCATGCGGTAGTACAGGGCTGGGAAGAGTTCTGGCTCGTACTACAGCAATACATATAAATGAAGCCAAGCAACCTGAGCAACCTACTGTGCAAAACCTTGTATGTTCATTCAACAAGCCTTCCAGACGGATCGGATACGGTGCTTTAGCGGAGGCTGTGATGTTTCGAACTGACAGGGACTGCGCAGCCGCATCCCTGAACCCGACTTTCTACATTACCGAATCCTCATTGAGCTTTCGGGCCATGGTGATGCTTGTCGCACCTGCGCAATGCTCTCGACTTTGCGTGCTACGATCTCCAAGTCGGGAACGGCCTTCATACCCACCA
Source organism: Aphanomyces invadans (assembly GCF_000520115.1). Taxonomy (NCBI): domain Eukaryota; phylum Oomycota; class Saprolegniomycetes; order Saprolegniales; family Verrucalvaceae; genus Aphanomyces; species Aphanomyces invadans. The sequence goes on from NW_008580156.1 coordinate 664,270, forward strand.
CGACAACCTACCAACATAAGCGTGACGAGGAAGGACAATACCGGGCGTGGACTTGCCTTGCCCGTGCTAAAGATGATGCATGTGGACTTTGGTTCCCGCAATCGCATGATTGCTCCTTGGAATTTCTGCACACGGCGACGTTACGGCACATGTGTCGTTGGCGGAGAGTGACGTACACGAGGGTTGAACTCGACGTTTCGCGCATTCAACACGAGGTGCTTGAGATCAATCTTGGTGGCCAAGTCAAACGTGGCCATGATATTCGCTACAGTGATATCGTAGTTGTCAGAAATGGCCGCATCCGCCGCCGCGACAACGTCGGCGTCGAGGTCGTCCCAATTCTCGACCTCCATTCCACACAGCGCGTTGGTGGAAACACCAATCAGGAGAGAATTGAGATCCAGAGTCAATTGAGGTTAAGTGTTGAGAATTTTTCGGAAATCGATGATTCCCATACAAATTTTAAGATCCATTGCACCACGTCATCGCTTGGGTCACGAAATGGCAGATTTGGTGTGCCATTTCCAATTACGATGGCACAACACGACTCGGTCCAGACGCTGTGCTATGTGGTCCTGATCGGCATCATCGCCGCGTCCAACTTTGTGCTGATCCCTGTGAACGTGCAGTTGATCCTGTCGGCTACATCCATCGTGTACATTGGCTCGACGCTGTCCTTGAAGCTCAAGCACAAGCGCGAAGCTGCTGGTGAAAAGAACGAAGACGCTATGACGAAAGAAGACGCGTATATGTTTCCAGTAATTGGGTCGGCCATGTTGTTGGGGTTGTACCTGGCCTTCAAGTTCTTCGACAAGGAAGTCGTGAACCTTCTTCTCACGATGTACTTTGCCCTCATCGGCACATACAGCTTGACGGACGCGTTCTCGCCCATCGTGCGCCAGGTTGCGTTTTCCGAAACCGAGTCCCACTTCGTCCGCAAATTTACACTGCCGTATTTTGGTTTAAAGACGTTGGACCTGACGGCGTCGTGGGTCGTTACCGGGGTTTTCGCGGCGATTTTTGCCGCGGCGTGGTTCCACACCAAGCACTTCGTCTTGAACAACATCTTTGCCACTTCACTAGCCATAAAGGGCATTGAATCGCTGAGCTTGGGGTCCTACAAGGTCGGTGCCATCTTGCTCGTGGGTCTCTTCTTTTACGACATCTTCTGGGTGTTTGGCACGGATGTCATGGTGACGGTCGCGACCAAGTTTGACGGCCCCATTAAGCTCTTGTTTCCCCGAGTTTTTGCCACGGCGACAGAAAAGGCCAAGTTTTCCCTCCTGGGTCTCGGGGATATCGTCATTCCCGGCATCTTTGTCGCGCTGCTCCTCCGTTTTGACGCGTTCCGTGCAGGCGTCACCCACGACGACCAGGCGTTTCCTCGCCCGTACTTTCACGTGAACGTGTTGTTTTACGTCCTGTCTCTCGTCGCGACGGTGATCGTGATGGTAGTGTTCAACCACGCGCAGCCAGCGCTCTTGTACCTCGTGCCTGGCTGCTTGGGATCGTCGTTGATTCAAGGGCTTGTCCGAGGCGAGCTCAAGGAATTGCTCGCGTACAGCGAAGAGGACGAGGACGACAAGGCGAAGGAAAAAGAGGACAAGAAGTCCAAGTAAACGAAAGTAATTCGCGCTCTCTTCCAAATGCACCCTCTATTTCGTGTCGACTACGTGGGGCAAACGTGGATGGAAGGATTCGTTTCACTCGGCATAGTGCCCAGGCCGGTCGATCGACACGGTCGGCATCATGCCGATGAATGCGATGTGCATGATTCTCCATACATTAAAGCGACTTCTTGGGATATCGATGACAGATTGTGGGCGACTTGCGCGCATACAGACGATTGAAACATGCAGTGTTGGATGGGATTCACCCCACCACCAAACTTCATCGAGAGTGTTCCTTAATCGGACACCAACTACTGCGTCGCTCTACCATGCCAAGCTCGTACATGTCGCCGATCGGCACTGCCATCCTAGCGAGTGAGTTGGGGAGTCATGGTTGGGTTTTCCAAAGTTTCCAGCAGTATATAATCGTTGCTTGGATGCGAATGAGAAACTAAGGCTCCGGGAGAGCGACGTCGTCAGAAAACCCAAGGTCGTCGTCGTCAGGGATGTTGGAATTTCGGAGAAATGCGTGCGAAGCAGACAGCAACGCGCTAGAGGATGATGATGAGGTTTCGCTGGAATGAATGTGACGTGGCATGGCGCGGAGGGTACCTCATCGACGCAATGCTAAACAGAACGGACCCGCCGAAGTAAATGATGAGCAATGCCGTGACTAGAAGATACAACGTCATCAGAATTAACACCACGTGGGACATGGAGGCGGGCACCGAGACGTACTTCCAGTCATGCCCACGTTTCTCTGGTTCGCGTCGACAGGTCGACCCATGACTGTGAACTTGTTGTCTTCCGTCTCCGTTGCCGAAATTTGAGCGTTTTGATACCAACCAGCGGCAATACACATCAGCACAAAGAGGAAAAACGGGTTCATCAAGCTACCAAGGCACAACTCGTCAACACCATTAAACGCAAGCGACAGTCCTCTGCAAGCGTACATGGAAACAAATCCGACGAGAATGGCCACGGCTGCGTAGTTGGTCGCAAAGTAGAGCAAGTTCTTCCGGGTGCGGTTCATCATAATTGCCTTGGCCGGGACTTGGAAAGGCTTTTGCTCACCGAGACCAAAAAAGAGCACGATCCCGCGCAAATTCTTCAGCGACATTACGTCCTTCAACTTCGCTTTCACAACATCTAGCTGTCCCACAGGGACAGCGGGTGATGGAAGCGAGCTTACGTCGGCCTTCTTCTCCGTCATGGCAACGTCGCAAGCTCGATGTGCTTATGGGTGTGCTGCAAAATCCGACGAGGATTTTTCTTGTTTTGTACCTATTTTCGATCCGATTTAGAACATTTTCCCTAAATTTAAATTTGGTTTGGTGGGCTCATTTGATTGGCTGCTGCGATTCGATTCTGTACCTTCGACCAATCAAAATGAGGTAGAAAAATCCAACTTTGCCAATCGAACGGTCCTGATTTACATCAGAAATCGGGAAGTTTCCTGATTTAATTCGCCGCACCATAAAATATTGGAAGGGTTTCGCGATGGAAACTGAGGTGGGCAAATGGCTGCAGCGCGATGTGAATTGCTTGTCGGATCCGCAGCGGATGGTGCGGAAGCGCGCGTTGGAGAAGCTCAGCCGAGTCAGCGACTTGGTGGCCAAGTTTGGTCAAGACCAGCTTGTGCAGTTCTTCCACGCCCAGCTCATGACGCCTTTGCTGCAATGCATTGGTGATCCCGTCGAGAAGTGTCGGGAACTGAGTCTTGTGGCCTGCACTGCGTTTGGCACGATGGGAGCTTTCAATACCGAGGAACGAGTGAATGCGGTGATTGTGACCATCTACGGCCGAGTGGGCAAGGCGCCGTTCGTCGAAACGGCCGAGGAAATCCGCTTGCTTCTGTTGGAATTGCTCCACGCTGTCTTACAACGGACACCCGCAGAGTACTCGCTGTCGGCGGAAGTAATGGACGTTGTGGGCAAGACTGCGTCGGACCCATTCCCAGACGCGAAGAAGGCATGCTGCGACACCATCCTCGTGCTAGCACAAAAGTGGAAATCGTTGGTGAAGCAGCACCTCGGCACCGTCGTGAAGCCATTCACGATGAACCTTGGCCACCAACACGCCAAGATTCGGCAGTGTACGCTGCAGGTAATCACACATTGTTATCCGCGGAATTAAAGCATTATAGGCCCTGGAAGCCGTCGTTCCATGTGGGTCGACATCCCTGCCGGAGCTCATGAAGGACATTTTGCTGCCAAACTTGAGCAAAGTTGTGTTTGATCGATCGCCGTCCGTTCGAAAGCAGCTTGTGCAAACGACGGGATCGTGGTTCGAGCACATTGACGAACTACGTGAGTTTGAAGCGTCGCTGGTTCCACTGTTTCTCGCCGGGATCGCCGACGAATCGCCCGATGTGCAAGCGTTTTGTTTGACATATCTCGATAAACTGAATGCAAAATGGGAAGAGAGCGAGGACATGGCGGCTCCCTCTGACATGGAAGTGGACACTGCAGCGTCACAACATGATGTCGTCACACCACCATTCCTTCATCGCCCTGGCGCTGGCGCCCGGCGTGTTGTCCAGCGGCTATTGGGCAAAATCCTGCCATCGCTTCTCGAACAGTGCGCCGACTGGACGGTACATCGGTCCTATCGCCTTGAGATGGTGTAATGATTCGAAAGGTGTTCTTCATGTAGGCCTTGACGCGACAGAAGTCGGCGACCATCCTGCGTGTGGTTCTCGTACTTGCGGAGGGTGGAGTAAATGCCCACTTGGACATGATTCTGACGGCACTGGCCAAGTCGTGTCGTGATGAAGAAGCCAGCGTCGTTGATGCTGTCGCGGGGTGCATGCAGATTGTCGGTCGATACTGTCACGCCGACCTTCTATTTTCTCTCTTGTTGCCGTTGGTATGTTCAATCCGTGGCATGAAACCAGGCAACTGATCGAATGCGTAGTCTGCGGGACGCCTCGCAGGGCAAGACACACCGCACCATCGGATGAATGGCCTTGTTCTGTTGTCTATGGCGATTGCCGGCATGGAAGCGACTCGGATCTTGCCGCACATGGAGGTAAGGACGGAGCGTTGGAATTTGACTGGCACTTTAAAATTGGAACGACCTAGACGATCACGGAAACGCTGTCCGAGGCTGGCCTGCGCGACACGGACGTTCCTGACATGCAGGATCACTTGGCCAAACTGACTTCAACCATCGTCACGACGGGGGCACCGCTGTTTCCAAGCCACGACGTGCTAGCGTTTCGTTTGTTTTGGGTTCTCAATCACATTGTGGCCGCAACACCGGAGGACTCGATCGCGTTCCACACAGTACGAACGTGCATGATGGCTTGGAGAGGCAAGGAAGTCACCCAGTGTCGGTGCATAGGCGATTGACGCCCTGCAGGCACTCGCCGCTGCGTCACACGTTGAGTTGGACGTACGTCGCGCTTGACTTCGTAGAAGCACCTGCGAGTTGCCAATGGGAAATGTGTCGTAGGGGCTCTATCGAATGCACCTGCCCCAAGTGATCCATGCAATTCGACCAAAAGACAGCGAAACGTGGTCGAAAGCGGCATCCAGTCGTGTCTTGTTTGATTCTTTGTGTCGTCGCGGCGGCCGGGTACGCCGTACGACGTCGTATGAATGCGTGAAGCTTTGACACATAATCGGATTGTGCAGGCGACAGCAGATCAAATGCACATCGTCGTTCCGATTGTACTGACCCACTTAACCCCATCAAACGACCCGGACGTCCGCTTGTCGTTCTTGGCGCTGCTTGAGACTTTGCTCGGAAACACGTTGATGGCACAGGTAGGCCCCGCGACCCTTCCGACGACGTCCCAAGGCAAAGGTCGTCGTACATCGTAGTCGTTCCAGCCATTTGCTGCGTCGTTGCTTGTCAAAGGCATCACTCCCAATATTGTTTGGCAGTCGGGCAAAGTAGCGGCCACTGTTCGGTATCGTGCCTTTTCAATATCTTTGCCCCCTCATGCGTAGTTGATTGCCGCAGCAAAGTCGCCATGGCGTGCACGTACACCCTGTTGCGCCAAGGACTGGCCAACCAGCCAGCGTTGTTTGAGGCGGCGCCTCAAGTAAGTACAGGCTTGGAAGAGTACAAGGTGAACCACTCTTGACTTAGATGTTACCTGTGCTCAAGTCGTGCCTGGACGACTCGGACGCTAAGACAAGGCAGCTCGTATGTCTGTCATTGCAGCACTTGTTTGTCGCGTTGCCCAATGCGTTGGGAGGTATGCATGCCACCCATCTCATGTGTTCTTGTGGACATTCCATGGCTCAAACGCACGTGTTGGGGCGTGTAGAGGAGCCTGTGAGCCAACTGTACCACGAGATCTTAAAGCGCCTCGACGATTCGAACGATCTCGTGCGCAAGGCTGCGTGTGCCACGTACGTGACGTTTCTCCGAGCGGCCCCACGCAGCCATTTTCGCGGCACCATCATTGACTACACGATGGACGCGCTGTTTGTGCACTTGGACGATCCTGACTCTGACGTGCAGGTCAGCCTGTCTTCTGCTGACGAGATGTTGATGTTGTGCTGCATGCAGGCGGCAGTGTTCGAGGTACTCAAGGAAACATTTGCGGTAGACCCAGAGTTGCTCGGGAAAAAGGCACGAGACCACCGATCGCGCCACCGATCGCCGTACTACTGCGATAAACTCTTGGAGCTTTAGGCATCGCCGCTTGTGTTGTTAATACAGCAGATCTAGACAATCGAATTGCCATACCGCCTCGTTACACTTCATCGTCGCTCTTGCCTTGATTAAAATTTGCCGCGTTAAAAGACGCTTCGGACTCGGCGTCGCTCTCGATCACGACAGGCGCAACTTGCTCGAAGTCCATGGTCGTCCTCGACCGACGAGTGCCTCGGGCCGACTCCAAGATCATGCTTGGATCAATGCCGTCGAGCTCGCGTTCGAGGTCTCGCTTCTTCTTCACCGCTACCATCTCGGCTTTGGTGGGATACCTTCCACTCCAAGTGACGTTGGCGTCGACCAGCCGATTTCTCAAAATCTCTTCGGCGTCGTCTACCGACTGAGCCTCGCGAAGTTTCTTGTATAGCCCTGGCCTAGAGCAAGAATACACTTACCCCATTGAAATGGAGCGATTCTCGAACGTACGCTAATACTCCGGCAATCTTGGCCAATTTCTTAAGGGCCTCAAGACCAGATGACGTTAGTGCAGTGGATTTGGCGGCTGTCCGCGACTTCTTAGACGACGCTATGATTTTTGACGAACCGTCGTGAGCTCGCTTGCCTCGCTTCTTCTTTACGGGAGAAGTCGCAGGGCTGCTGTCGGAATCATTTTCACGATCACTTTCGTCATCGGACGGCACACTGCGAGCAGATTTCTTCGACTTTGCCTTCGACGGCTTTATGGGACGATTGATAGCTTGTTCGTCTTCGTCATTGCTTTCGTTTTCATCTTCGTAGTGCGAGCGCTTGGTAGAAGAGGCGTATGGAGATGGAGATTGCTTGTAGATTTGTTTCGACGAAGGTTTAGACGCCTTCTTTGCGGTAAGGTGACATTGGGCGTCGTCATCGGAGGACTCCTCGACTGGGTTGCGAGCCTTCTTCTTGAACACTGGTCGAGACACTGAAGCACTATCGTTCTCCTCCCGACCATGGTAGTCGCGTTCTTCGCTCTCAGCGTTGCCTTCCACCTCGTCAGGCACATCAGTTTTGGTGATCACATTGCGTGTGCACGCGGTCGAAGCACTTGTCCGGTCTTTTTTGACGTTAGGGTGTACATTTTCACCAACAAAGTCGCCGTCTTCGTCACTGTCGTCCACGAAAATGCGCTTCGACTTTGCTTTAGGTTTGGGTGATATCTTGCGTTTGATGTCGCCGTCCGATTCATTGCAGTCGTCAGTACCCTGTGGAACCGAAATTGTCGTGGGTGCCTGCATGGAAGACGATGTCCTTTTTACTGGGGAGGATTTGGTCGGCGTTGCCTCCACCGCATTGACGCAAAGGTGCAAGTGCTCACCAACGAGCACTTTGATGAGAGGCTTCCACGGTTTCAAGTCTTCCTTCTCTGCTCCCAGTGCTCGTTGAATGTGCTCGAGGAGCTTACTTAGGGTCACGGTGCGAGCGTCCATCTTCGGCATAATGCTTTTCATCGCATTTGCCAGTGCTTCTTCGCTGATGTCGACGTGGTCCATCATGGTGCTGAAGGAAACCCGCCTCGTGCAAGTATGGCGGGAAAGTCGAGGCTTTCCGGATACCGAATGCCACCGTTTCACTAGGCCAAACAACCTGCATTCCTGATCTTTTTATTCGGAAAAGTGTTTAAAACTATCTAGTGGATAAAAACCAATGTGAAGAACGAGATCGTCCGGATAATATGAAGTTCAGTTCCGGTGTGTGCGCTGTCCGGTTGAATATCCGTCTTTTGTTGAACAAGGAACACTCTGATGATCTGACTGTTCACACGATGACGACACGGCTCGTGCAAGCCTGCAAGTGTGGCAATGCCTACACAAACTTGACGCGACCTGTCACTAGGAGGGCCTGGCCCTTGCTCCCTGCAACATGTTGAGCTCGGTTGCCCGTGTCGCTACTCAAAAATCTGTTGTGTGTGAAAGTGTCGCTCAGTTACGACGGAGTTCTCGACGTCTGTCATGGCCAAAGCACGTAAGTAAATCGTGCGAGGGTCATCGTGATTGGGAGGATGGCAGAGGAAGCGCTTCACACAAGTTTAAATCCAACACTGAATAACAGCTTGGATAGATTGCATTAGACATGACTACGTGGCAGCCACTCCGCGTCATTGTGAGCAAGGGATTGCGGATAAAAGTCAAAGCGGGGTGACGGTGTCATTTCGGGCGACCGCTTCACGAACCTTGCCTGGTGAGTCCCCATGTCGACGACTTCCAACATGCGATGCACATCTTCAGGTGATATTTCCTCCGTTGTCTCCCCTTGCTGTACTTGGCCAAGATGTCGCAACCACTCGGCCGTCCATGCCAAACACACCTCGACCTGCGAGTTGGTTGGTGTCGAACAAGTCAACTTGTCGTGGACTGCGGCAAGGATCCCGAACGCCAACAAGTACCCCGACGCGTGGTCCAACGCCTGCACTGGTAGTGCCTTGGGGACATCTTGTCCTTCAAAATACCGCGCCTCTGATACGTTAAATCCAGTTGCCGTCTGCACGAGGCTATCGAAGCCACGCTTGTTCGCCCAGGGCCCCTTCGTGCCGTACGCGGAGAGCTTGGCAACAATCAGCGACGGATTCATCGCATGGAGCGACTCTGTGTCGACGCCTTCAAACGCTTCCAACGCGCCAGGTCGGTACGCGTCGATAAAGACGTCGGCAGATTGAACGAGCCGATGGAACGTCGCCAAGTCCTTCGCTTGATGCAAATTCAACTGAATCGTGCGCTTGCCTCGGGATGTGTCTCCATCGCAGGCAGGAAGCGCTGGAAGATGCGGCGCTGTTACCCACAACACATCGGCGCCATGCGAGGCCAAAGTACGACCGGCAACCGGACCGGCAATGACACGTGTCAGACTTAGCACACGGAGGCCAGCGAGACAATTAGATTGCGGTTCCATCGGTGAAAGGCGAAACGGGGAGGTAGTGTGGCTACGCTTGGAATGGACAACTCGAAAGGGAACATGGGCATTGGATTCCATGTGTCGCTGGAGGTATTGCCCCATTGGATGGGACGCCCACTCGGCGGGTGAGCGACAGGCAGCCACGCACATGCCCTGCAAAGTCGCGGCCGTTTCAAACTCTTCTGCGTCATGCTGCAGAAGGGCGGCAGCGACTGCAGCGCGGTCCGCGGTTGGAGGAAGACCAAGCAATCGTAATAAGCCATCTTTGTGATGTGGGAAGTTTGCATGCAATCGCACAAAACCGCCATTACTTGTGGGGTACAGGCCAGAGATCGGGTCCCAAACGTTTAACGGAGGCTGGTCCACACGAGGAAGGTAATGGGACTGAGAGTCAAACTCGAGGCATGCATCTCGTCGGTCCACGCGCACGGGGTGTGAATGACTTGTGCGAAGTTTATAGATCTCAGACGCAGCGAGTGCACTCAGAGCAATCGAGATCGTCGCAGCCGATGTGACACGGAAACCGCTGGGTAGGTACTGCGCAGCGCTGCCACCAAGGGATAGTCGATCGAGGGCTGATGCAGGGAAGCCAGCATGCTTCCACAACCTTGCGAGTTCGTTCATGTCGTTCATGTTGAAAATGCCGAAATGTTCTTGGTCATAGCATTGATCGCACATCTTTATGCGGAGTGTTGGTTGAAGTCCACGGATGTGTGTTGGGTGATGCTTACGCTTTCACACATGATGACGCCGCTCGCTCGAGGATACATGTCGAGCCGTCGCATAGTTTATGGATCGCACCATGCCCTTGAAGAAAAGGTGGCTTCCCCCCAACTCCCAGTATTCCTGCCCCGATGTTTTCGATCGTTCAAACGTCGCCAACCTGGCCTAGGTTGATTCGTGAAATCTATTGTATTTTCAACCAATCCAATTGGCGAAACCCCATGATCTGCATACAATTTCAACCAATCCAATGCAGTTCAAAAGTTCACTGGAGATTGGCAGCTGGGTGTTTTGATTGGCCAATACATGGTAGGGATTGGGGTCGAGAATTGTTGGTGGTTGGCAGGGGAGTTTGCAGGCAGGCGGTGCGTCGGTGGCGTTTTGCCCCCAATCGCAACTTATCATCGCAATTGTAAGATGCCTTCCTACAGCCAAGAACCTGAAGATCAAAACACCTCGGCCAAGGCCCGTGGTCGCCACTTGCGCGTGCACTACAAGCACTGCCGTGAAGTGTGCCACACCATCAAAGGTTACTCGTTGGCGAAGGCCAAGAAGTTCTTGGGCGATGTGTTGGAATTTAAGGCTGCCGTGCCTTTCACCAAGTACACCGGTGGCCCTGGCCGTCACGCTCAAGGTAAGCTCTTGAACGCGCCCGGTGACAAGTGCCGATGGCCCCAAAAGGCGACCCGCATCATCTTGGACTTGGTCAAGAACGCGGAAGCCAATGCCGAACTCAAGGGCCTCGACACGGCCAAGTTGTACATTGCCCATGCGCAAGCAAACATGGCGATCAAGCAGCGCCGCCGCACCTACCGTGCCCATGGTCGCATTGGACCTTACATGGCCAACCCGGCCCACATTGAATTGATCCTGACCGAAAAGAAGGAAAATGTGGCCAAGGCCGAAGAGCCCAAGACGACCAAGTTGACCCGCAAGCGCCAAGCTGTGCTCCGCTTGAAGTCGGGTGGTGGCGTCGCTGCCAACTAAGGTTGTTGTCGTGACAAGGATGTTTGGACAGGCTGGTAACCTTGAATAAACTTGCGATGCGAACGCGATGGCGCACTGGCAGGTTTGAAGGCAAATGTGCGTCCCTAGGTTATTATGTTCCCTGTGCACGAAGTAGTATCTGCAACACACGTTTCCTACATGGAGTGGGCGGAAACACTGAAATGTGGCATCGTTGGACCTGTCTTGTGAGCAAGATATCCCTCTAATTTCTGGAACGTAGTCATTCTGAGGCACGTTGCTTGTTAAGCCCACCAAAGTGGACTTGTTGGTTGAGACTTGGTAGATGACTTGCTGAAGGCCAGGAGGTTAACTTAGCCCGGTCATTGTGCTTGACGTCGTGGGCGTGAATTGGCGACGGTAGCCTGGAGTTCACCAGGAATTGCATGCGACGTGCTCCATACCCCGGCGCTTCGGCATCCTTACCACATTCACGACAACGTACCTCTTCAAGCGAGGTGAAGAAGGCAAGGTCTTCATTTCCAAGGGCATTCGCTGCCAACTACAAGTCTGTGTTGAATCAAAAAACGTTGGCGATAGTCATCAAATTGATCCAACAACCAACGACGACACAAGGGCACCGATCGTACAGGGGTGACGTACAAATGTTCACATGTCGGGATGGCAAGTTGTGCCAGGTTTCCCAGCATTTGGCCGTCCACCTGGTAACGAGTGGGCGAATCGGTCGCGGCCGTGCTTGACGAAGTCCTGCGATGAATGGAAATAGGCTAGGTGCATATCTGGTCTTGTCGGACCGAGAGCGTCCTCGACACGAAATGCACGCGAAGCGCTTTTAATCGAGACATCGGCAAAATCCTGGCATGATGAGCATGGTGGGCGAGATGTCAACGCGGAATGGCACTCGGATGGATGTGTACGTCATGCACATGCTCTTGAGCAGTTATACCACTCGATGCTACAGCCCAACGAGTTTCACCAACGTCCAAGTCGCATTGCAAACCAATTTGAGTGCCAACGCCGATTCGAAAATGCTTGAGAACGCAACGTTGCACCGCAAAGGTGCTTGACCAGTACTGGAGGCACGCGGGGGCCCATGGCTTCACGCACTCGACGAGGAGAACGAAGAGATGGCAGGAATATCCACACAATGCTGTCAGGACCCGCACGTCGAACCGGTGAATCTTGAGACCTTACGACACTATGGATCCCCACGTGGGTGATTACAACGAGGACAGCACCCGTTGCACCTTCAGATATGGACAATCGGCCGGTTCGGACGCCGCCAACCGACAACAACAACAAACATACATGAGAGGGGGGCCTCGAAAGTCCCGTGGACGCGACAGTCGCCGATTTGAGCCACGTGGCGATCCATGCCGATTGGATCACGCTAATGGGTCTGTATTATCGAAAAATGCTGGGACTGCCTGTATAATAATACCATTTTGTATAATACACCGCTACAGAGTTCTCAAATGATTGGATCACGACTTCTATCCATGAAGTCATCCCCGCAGACAAAAGTCGTTTGTATTTGTGGTACTTGTTCGACGGGGAGTGGATCCCCTATAGTGGTCATCGAGATGTCTCAATTATAGTAGATGGAACCCTCGTCCATCACCTCCTCGTCGATAATTCGTTGTCCATCATGCCTTCAAGGCCGTCAGAAATGTGAACATGGTCAAATTCCTCAATGAGAGCATCAGCGGCTGCATCTTCTTCCTCGTCGAGTGCTTCCTCTTCAACAGGCAGCCCCTCATCGTCGGCACCGAGCTGCTGCAGCCACTTGCAAAATTT
>NW_008580156.1:684246-687559 GCF_000520115.1 Aphanomyces invadans
GTTGCAGCAATAAGTGGGAGGACTTCAATGTCTTCACCATATAGACGATCTGTTTCAAGACGATATTCACGCCGGGAATGTTCTTGATGAGGTCCATGCACAGATTGTATATGGCATGTGGCGCACAGCCGTACGCAAACACAAACTCCTTCGTGTTCAGGCAATCCTTGCGCAGCTTGACCATGACGCTAGGAGAATCGCTGCAGAAACAGAACATCGGCGGATTGATGAAGTGCTCGTTAGTCTTGCATGGACGTCCTTCTTCCCTCTCCACTTCAACATCTGTGTCATTCATTGGGTTTTCAACATCCTCTTCGTCCGTAGTTAGCACGAAACCAGGGGCCGGCTTTCGGATCGAACCCGGTAGGCGCAGCTTGCTGTTCAGAAGCTTCTCCAGCAGATTGGCCGCGTTCTCCCGCTCCATCGTGAAGTGTTCAAGAAAGAGCGGCTTAGGTCCGCACGCCATCATGTTGATGACTTGTTTCCCCTGTACGTTCGTGGCACCGTCCAGCGTGAAGCAGATGAGATTATTCTTGGTGAGAGCGAGCAGAACGTCGTTCATTGTCAGCGCATATTCTCATCGCATCAAATCGCCCCCGGTTGCTTCGGTAGATGGAATCTTCAAGCTTCCGCGAAGCGCCTTGAAGAACGCATGCCATGATTCATGCTCAAACGCGGCAATGGCATCGATGTGCGATGAACAGCACGAGCGAAGAGCTCGTGTAGGTTCGTCATCTCTTCGCCAGAGACCGAGTCGAAGTACGGGCGACCGCTTCCACGGAAGGATGATGAATTCAATGGATCAACCAGATCATCCATAACACTGTCACCTCGGGATGAGCTCGCAGCTGTAGAAGCACCAGCAGTCTTCGCCGACTTCCGACATGGCTGGAAGCCCGCATCAAGCTGACCAATTGCGCGCGGTCGTTTCTTGCATTTCGCCCAATGATCGCGCATACGACCTGCTGCTGCAATAACGTCTCCTTCTCAGGCCAAGCTCTTTCAATACCTTGATTTACTACTGCCCATGGTGAACGGCTCGCCAAACATTTTCCATATCTAATCCTTCGGCCTCATCTTCGATATGGGAGTCAGGCGGGTATGGGTCTGTATGTATAATTGCGGTATTATACATTATACCCGCGGTATAATACCGCGATTAGAGGCGGGGCGTCGGAGCCGCGCGGACCTGCACTGCGGACCTGCGCACTTCCAATTATTATACAGTTGACAGTGTTTAGTCCTGCTGGACGGTGGTACTGTATAATACAGTGCTATTATACCGCGGGTACCGCAATTATACATTCAGTGATGTAATCACGCTTCATGATTTTGGCGGCGGTCTCACGTCCTCGATTCGATTGTGAGCGAGGAGTCATGTTCGATGGAAAGTTCGGGATGTGGCCCATTGTAAAGCGCGTACCTGCCACGCAACTCCCGCAACCGTCGACGCTTGTGACTACACTGGTGAACGTTGATGTCGCTGTGTATTGTGAACACGTCATGACTCGAGTCATACCAGCTATCAAGGCCCGATTCCCAAGTGCCAACAAGCGTGGTGTTCTTCAGCACGACAACACCACGCCACACCGATCCATCACCGACAAAGCCCTGGCGAGCGTTTCTAGGGACGGATGAACGTTTGTTTTGCGGCGCCAACCGCCCAAAAGCCCTGATCTCAATGTTCTGGGCCTGGGCCTCTTCGCATCGATCCAGTCGCTACAATACAAGGTTGTGAGTCGATCGTTCGATGGCGTGATTAGCTGGACCTTTGTGGCCTTCCAAGCGCTCTGCTCAGAGAATCTCGGGAACGTGTTCCTCACCTTCCAGGCCGTCATGCGCATTGTGTTGGAGTAAACTGGTGACATCCGCTTTCTCTTACCCCATCTGAAGAAGGACACTATGCGACGCGCTGGGACTCTCATGGCATATGTAGCCTGCCCTGCGTCCCTTTTGGACTAACGTAACCAGTGTGATTTCTAACCAATGAACGCATTGATTTCAATTTGAGCCAATAGTAAAGAAATGTCGCCAGTAATCTGGAACAGAGGACGCAATGACTTCCGAAAAAATGAGCAACTTCGGATGAGGATTACTCTACAACGAAAAACTCTTCAATAATGGGCAAGATACAATTTCGGGATGTGCGATTTAAGGAATTTACCATGATACATGTATTGGCAGACATCAATGCAGACAGGTGTAAACCATAGAAAGAACGCAAAGTGTGCCGCTCAAATAGAGAATCAGTAATTTGCCGAAAGTTATATTTGATTGAAGTATTCAAATATATATTAGTTCTAGGACTACACCACTGCCCGTTCAAATGGCCAAACCAGCAATCAATGTGGTTTTAATTTCTTCGAACGTCGAAGCACATTTGGAATCAATCTATTTCATTCAAAGTGGTTTAATCTGTAATCAATGTGGCCAACATGTACATTCGAATGCACAAAAACATTTATTAACAAGGGGTATTCTCCATAGTGCATATTCTCCAGTCGAATAGCTGCATGGACGGACAATGCAACGACGTGAGGCGATTTCTGGTGTCATCTTGATCAGCGACGCGGCACTCCACCCCAGCTGAGTCGACTGGCATGGTGCTGTGATCCATACGTCGATCAGTCGTCAAGGCGACTGCATTGTGAGAGGTCGATGCTTTCCAATCGTTTCGGTCATGGAAAGCTGCCAAGACACGCGCTTTCTCGGCTTCTTTTTGGCAACTTTGTTTGTGTATGAGTTTGGCGCGCACGCCAACAGGAAAACGTTGTTTGGCAAAACATGTTTTTATAATTCGAATGTACAAGTTGGCCACATTGATTGTAGATTAAACAACTTTGAATGAAATAGATTCCAGATGTACTTCGACGTTTGAAGAAATTAAAACTTCGGAACCACATTGATTGCTGGTTTGGCCACTTTGAACGGGCAGTGATGTATTAGTACCTTCGACATAAAAGCATTAATTTATGAGAAAATATAGCTCTCTCAAAGGTATTTATTTTGAAAGGATGTGCATGATTTGTAACAGCCACTAAACCAAATATTATTGGTTTCTTGGCTCATTTTCAAGGGAGGTAAATAAGTGGTTTAAACTGAATATACTACTAACGAATATACACTTCTCGCTTTTCCGGCTGACATAAGTCACTCGAGGGGGGGTGGTTTTGACTTTTCTGAAATGTCGCGAACGGGTGTATTTACAGTCCACGAGACCATCGAGGTGCTTTTTCAACGAAATTCATGTTTTGCCCAACGTTGGGTGATGAAATTGCACATACAGACGTGGATTTTTATGCTGAATTCAACT
>NW_008580156.1:687659-688476 GCF_000520115.1 Aphanomyces invadans
CCAGACTCGATCTTGGAGTGACCCATTCGAGCGCGGTTCTTGGTATGAACGCGCTTGGCAGCCTTGTGATTGCGCTCGCCTCCACTCGCCCCGGTCGGGTTCTGATGCAACGCAGAGAGCGGCTCCGAAAGGATCCGTAGCTCGATTCGTCACATACAGTCCACAGAACTGATGGCTTGATACTCGTGCGGAGAAGTCGTCCTCGGTATCTTGCTGGCGTGTGACGAACACGGCGAATTCAGACAACATCGATCGACGCAGTATCTCGTTGCCCATCGAAATACGGGCAATCGCTGCTTTTGACTGCTGGTTTATCGAACCCTTCCCGAGGTGCAAGAACTTTTCGTCAAACCTGAACCCCATCGACCTGCGCATGCTGGTGAACAAAGTATCAGTAGAGAATTCGAGGGCATGGGCCGCGAATAGATGGTCGAGAAGCGGTGGTGGATGAGCCTGATCATCTCGCAAATATCGTCGTCGTTCAGATGTAGGGCTATCATCACGGAGAGATCGTGAGTCTTGATGTGATACTTGATCGCCAAGAAGCACGCATATACCGCCGAGAATGTCGCCTCTCCACCCTCCAGATACGTTAGACAGCAGCTGATCGTCTTGAAGAGAGACTCCATCGCTGCAACACCTCTCCAGTATGCTGGATCAGTAAGCAGCATCCTAAGATCGGCGTTAATGTCAATGTCGAGATCGGAGTTGAGAATCTCGCCGGGCAGCGCCGCACACGCCGCCTTCACCTTGCTCGCACGCTGCGCAGCGAAGAACACGTTGCCCCATCGAGTCTTTGTGTAGAGAATGAGGACGT
>NW_008580156.1:705321-724720 GCF_000520115.1 Aphanomyces invadans
TGTTAAGGTTATTTCCTCGAGAGACTTGTATAAAATTATGCAATTTTCAAAAGGACCCTCGATGGTCTCGTGGACTGTTAACCGGAACGCGGGTCCCCTCGTCCGGACAATCCTTCTTTCCAGGTGCGCGTGACGGGATCGAAACTGTCGGAAACTATAAGGGAATTGTACCGAGGGCCTTCGGGTTAAAAGTCAGACGCTCTACCACAGAGCTAATTGCGACAACTTTCCTTTTTACTGCATGTCACTGTAACACACATGCCTACCCTGTGTCCCAACACCCCTCCAAGCACCCACCTCGTCATGCCATCGAATCCCGCTGCCACAACCGTGTCGCCACCTACCGCAGATGACGACATGACATCCAACGATGGATTTACCGCTGTCACTGTCGCCGCCGCGCCCGTCGTTAGTAACGTGCCTGACCCGCTCGTGCCGCTTCGCCCACCGCAGGTGCGGAGCCCCGGGAGACTACTGCTGGGAATACGCCTATGCACGACCCTTTCGTTCGTGACACCAGAAAAGGCATACCTGCTGTCCTGGTTGGCTCGTCGGGGCCATCTGCCGGTGGGCTGGAGTGACCACCGCGGTTTGAGCCTTTCCGCACGCCACTAATTTCCCCAAGTGATGGGAATGGATCGTCAACGGGCGGGCAACCAATCAGCGAGCCGACGTCGGGGAGCCAGCCAATTAGCGTTCTTGAATCCGAAAATGTTGGTCGTTCGGTTGTCCAGCTAATTAAGGTGTCCACGTCATCGGAGCGTCGCGTGGTTGACCTGATGGCCAAGCCCAGCTGCCAGCCGCACCTGGGATTACACTCTCGTATGCTTCCACTCTACGGCGAGCCGTTGCCAGGTTCCACGACGGCGAGGTGAAATCTACACTCGCCAGCCTCGTCGTCCTCCCGAGGCGTCACAACGTCGCATGATGTGTTGCAGGACCTATACTATATGGACATCCTGGGCACACGGTTCAATTTCGCAGTCTCTCTTTTCGTATCATTCGCAGATTGAAAATGCGGCCAGTGTTTGCTGCTACAAATTAATGTACTGCTTGAGGAGTCAAGCGAACACCTTGCATCCCAACATTCGACGGGTTTACTTCAGAACAGGGAACGACGGAAATCCTTCCCCCGTGGGACTCGACTGCACTTTTGGAAAAATAATGTTAAGGACGTTTTCGACGTCCATAACATTTCGTCATGAAATTGAAAATATTTTTAGCCAATCGATGACAATATTGTCCACGTCCAAGCGCATGACATGATATAACTTGATCTTGCTGTCGTTAAACAAAAACTAAGCACGTTGTTGCTGATATACTAGTCCGTTCCTCTTTAAGTGGAAAAGCCAGCTCGATATCACTGAGCAAAAGATGACGGTACATTGTAGTCAGACGACCTTGAAACTCATAGCCTTTTACAATTGATATACTTTATATTTCGATAATTGTAGAGAAGTACTTGGGTGAAATGTTTGAGGTTTGGTTCAACTATAACGAATTATCAGTGAGAATGTGATTATTCTCTTCTACGATGGCCACAAAAAGCAATCCTTACATTTTACAGGTAAAACTCGTCGACGAAGATGAAAACTTCCAGCATTTTATAATATTCATTACATAATTTGAATGTGATAGTCTCATAGTAATAGCAAGTAAAACACAATTGCATAACCTTTCCAACCACCCATGTTCAAATTTCATGGACGACGTGACCATCAAACGACTTCATGATAGAGACATACAGGCTCAGGTATTTTCCGAATGAACATGTTTCTCTTTCATGATTTAGGATAGCGCGATTTCATCTTCCGCACGTGGCAGTTCAGCTAGGACAACTGCAAGTTGAAATTGGCAGCTTGAGATTTAACACAGCCAGCCTCTACGACATCGTATTCCTCTCACTTATTATAAGTTGTTCTCCTAATATATTGTAGGATTCACGCAGGACTCACTGATCGCACCACACGATTGAACTGGCTTTTCCATTCAAAAGGGAATAGACTAGTATTGTAGAGTAGTGTCAAGTTCATCGCGAGTGAAAAACGCCAGCTCCTTTACGACCACCTTGTGCCCCTTGGACTTCGGTGGTGAAAATGTCAGCACTTCTACTGGCGCGTGTTCCCTCGTTGTCAGCCACGATTCAACACCAAGCCCAAGACTTCATGGCGCTGAACCGGACATTCTGCTCGCCGCATAGGATCTGCAGTCGTATCCAAATGAAAAGGTCACTGGAGTTCGAAAGGCGAATTGTCTTGGAACCGCGCTTTTAAATCGAGACGGTAACATTTTCCCCGTTTTCGACGGGGATAATTGCCGCACGATGTCGGCAAACGATGATACGAAGGTCCATGTTAAGAGATGGCCAAACTACACCTCTTCCCATTCAAGCTGAATTATAAAACGTATAAAACGTCATTTATAAAGATGGGGCGATAAAAACACACAAAAAACTATGCCAACATGAATATATCTAATTCAATGTGAAATGGCGAACGAATTATCATATATAGTTGAATCTATGACTATTGACCATACACCATGTTCTCCAGTAGGAGCTCCTTCTCAACGTTCCGCTGACAGAACAGAACCTCGCGGATCACCAGCGGTTGAGAGATGCACAACACCGAATCGTGGGCAGCGTCCTCAGGTAAGGCCACGCTCAAGAAAAGTCCCGTACTCACCACATTCAAACATAGGATCGGTGTGGAGTGCGAGGTAGATCTTTAGGCGCGCCTTGAACACACTGAAGCAGCTCACGATCGGATTCAACATAAGTGAGTAGGGGCCAAGACAAAGCAAGCTCATGTCTTTATGTTAGACTACGCGAGTTTCCGATTGCGAATGGGCCGGTGCGTTGTCCAACACGATGACAATGCGCTTGTCAGCAAATTGTCCCCGCCACTGTCAGTTCCCTTGACCGCTTGGTAGACCTCTTCAACGAATACTACTGCGTTTTGATCCATTCTGATGCTCCCACGCTCCAACTTGTAGCAGGCAAGACCTTGCTCAGCTGAGACGGCACATTGCACTTGCAAATATGGTCCCTTAGACGGCGGCAGTACGACAATATCTCGTGTGCCTTTCTTGGAGCGCCCAAAGCTCCGCTTGCAGTACACCTTGTAGTTGGTTTCGTCAAAATACACAGTATTGTCCCCGTTTTCTTGGTATTGCTTGAGCTTGAGTGCAAAATCATGTCGCTTTTGCTAGTTAGGTCGTTGTTATATGTAGCGGGTACGATGCGCACTTGTTTTACAGTGTAGAGCATGCCCAAGATGTGACGGCTGATCGTTTGAACCGAGATGTTTGTTTCGTCGAAGTCCGGTGCAATAAAAATTTGCATTTCGCGTAACGTGTTTTGGCAGTTTTCGTCGAGATATCTTTCGACGGTAGCTCGATTTATAGCGTACAGTGAAACGGGAAAAAACTCGCAAGTGTTTTGAAGTTTGTATGCATCGAGTTGACCCATGGTCAGCGAGCGAAAAAAAATCATGGACGATGGTACCCATCTAATTCTGACATGCGGCCACTGATTGGCCAACACAAGATTGAAAATATGCAATTTCTATTCTAGACTAGGACAGGGATGGACTGATTCCTCAACCAATTGAAGTGACCAGTGTCCTTATTTTGCAAGCAAGGACTGGCATAGGATACAGTAAACCCTGGAAAAAGCTGACACTACCAAAGATGCTGCCCGACTACATCCAAAACATGATCTGTTACATAGAATTCAACCACCTGTATGCTTCAATACCAAGTCAGAACACATTCACATGACCAATTGTAGATTCAATAGGAACTGTGATTGACTGGCAGAAATTCTCCTGATTATAGCCAATCAAGTTGGCCTCACTCAAGCAATTTTAAAAAATTGATTTCATTCTGCCTCCATGCACGATGATACCTTGTCGGCTTTTTCCGGGGTTCACTGCACCTCCACGGCATTTGGCGTGGTGATTACGGTAAGCTAGTGAAGGGTCAGCTGACCTTGTCAAAGCAGCACAATGCGTGTGAGGGTGAAGGATTAGCATGGGAACTCTCCCAATCAGGATAGTGCGACACTGTTTTTATATAGAAACAATTTTTGATGCCCATACATTCATCCATACATTGGTTTAATACAATAAAACCCGATTTTGGCGCAAAAAGCCAATGGTTTTATTCTGGCGCAGGTCGAGCATCGATGTCGCGTACATTCTTTCTATTCCGGTTCGCTGTTGCAATCAGAATCATCGGATTCGTCCAGCGGCTGCTGCTCGCTTGGCTTTTGCTACGTGCAACATCGATGGTCGGCTTGTTGGCGGCGCCCTTCTTCTTGTTTCGCCTGTACCATTCAGGACGGTCAGCATCTTCCATCCCATTCATGAGCGTGCAAAATTCGAGTAATAGTTCAGGTGCGTCTTGGCGGCCTCGCACTTCTTGTGGTGATTGATCAGTGTCTTGCAGTGCTTGCATCTGGCGCTCTTGGCTTTATGCGGAGCGGGATCATCGGTGAACAAGGTCCACATCGTGCTGATTGAGCGGCCGCGTTTGACTGGCATGGGTTGCACGGACGGCGGGTGTTCCATAATCTCGACATCGTCGGCCGACAGAACGGTCATGATTTCATCAAGCTGTGATTCGACTTCGAGCGCATCGGAAGCAGCGTCTTCGGGAAGCTGACGTGGAGACAGCGGCGGCGACGATGCTTGCGACATGGAGGGAGCAGTCAGCAAGACGCGTCGAGCCGCAGGACTCGTCGACGCGAGAGCTGTGGCCTATTCTTGGCGAGATCAACAAATTCTAGTGATTTGAGCCTTGAAGGGAACAAAACCGAATAAAACCAGATTTTGCCGCCGCAGAAATAATCGTTTTTTTTAATAAAACCGAATAAAACCCGATTGTAAAAAACCGCGCCGTGCCACCCCTGCCTCGATCGCACAAATCGCAATCGCGATGAGTTTGCTTTTTGTACGCATGGAGGAGCTTAACGCTTACCTTTTCAACTGAGTAACGGAGTTGAGCGCGCTGCGGAAGGACGGGACTAGGCTTTTCAATATTTGAATTGACAATGTTTCAAATCAACCAATTAGACACCTCTAAATTCAAATACTTTATTTGTCCAATCATGGATTGGCATTGAGTCTGAACCAATCAGAGATCACGTAAGTCGCTGTAGCATATTTAGCCAATCATGGACTAAGAAACAATTTTGCTTCTGTTCTTGTGTATGAAATCTACTAACCCCACTGCAAATTTAATGATGGTACAACGCTTGCGAGTTTTTTACCGGTTCACTGTAACCTTGGACTGCTCCACACGAAACCCTCCACGTGGCAGCAGCGTCGTTCGACCAGAGTTCGCAAGCCACCACGCTGTAGTATAGGACATGCCGTTGTACTGCGCGACAAGCCTCCAGTCGTCACCTCGTATGTTCGCATCAAGCACGCGCTGCTTTTCTTCGGTTGTTGGTCCCATGTGTTTCTTCATTCAAAGACAATGGGAAATCAACACGATTTCATTTGTATGTGTGGTTACCGAGCAAACTTGCGCTGCATTGAAATTCATTTTGATTGGAACAAAATTCATGTTGATCTGAACATTTGCACTACACACTACTTGCCAAATTTTATATTATATTTCGATTTCAATATGAATGAAAAATCTCGGCAACTTGAATGAGATGACGCACACATCTGTGGAACATGTCGACCCTCATGCGCTAGAGGAGGCGGCTGTGGACATGGGTAACTACGACCATGTACAGTACAAAGCGCTGAGTATGGTGGAAGTGTCGCCACAGCGAGGGCCTTGCCGCAGGACGTCCTAGTGAAGACGTATTGCATGGACCTTCACCTAGTACGTTTCATGGGTGCACGTGCATTCGTCGCATGCGCATTCGCACCAAATCCATGAACTGGCATTCCAACAACTTGACGATGAAGGAGATCGTTGCGGAGCTGCAAAAGCTCGACGACGTGTACGACCCTACAGTCGTTGAAGCATCGAAAATGGCCGCAGTTTGCATACACAACAGACGGAGCATCCCTTCGTAGACGAGGCTGGGGTTGAGAAGCTATGGCAATGGGTCCGCTCGGACCGTGACTTTAACGTGTTGCTGCCCGTCACGTCAGCTCTGCGTACGCTAGCGTAGCTTCATGCGTGCCATCGCTGGATAGTGGCAACCCGGTTGTCTCAAATCGGCTCGTTTCACAGCAGTTTCGAAACCGACTTCGGTGTACACCCTACGGCAGCATTTCTCTCGACGGCATGCGGACTGCATGCCAGTGTTCGAGCCACGAGCCGCCAACACTAGATGTGGCACTGCTCGATATCGAACCCGCCTTGGCGGCGTTCAAACTTACGGTAGCTACACAGGCTGCCACGTATTTCTATAGTGAACTATATATAGAGTATAATCGCATGATTGAAATTCAAAGGAATTGACGAGAGTCTACACAAGCGGTGGAGCATGTGGATTAATTCGACAATACGCGCAAAACCTTACCAATCCTTGTTAATATTTCTTTTCTTTTTTAAAATATTACAGGCGTTGCATGGCTGTCGTCCGCTCGTGATGTGAGATGTTTGGTTTAATGGCTGGTCTGTGTCAGTCAGCAGCCCGTCATCTGGCCCCCTGTGCACAAAATATCCCCATGTTGGCCGCTTACACACTATGGGAACTCCTGCGTTCCAATGTGGGTCACCAAATTGTCGCTGACATGCGCAAGGTCTCGGGGGTATCGGTACAGCGAGACCCAAATGGTCAAATTCAATGCGGGAGCTGTTCCGACATTGCACCGCAGCCCCTGTTGCTGCAACACCTGCTGCCTCGCACACATCACCACCTCTCTCTCCACCTGCAAACATTCCCCACACATCTCACCGACCATCCCACCTCAACGCATGTGCGTTTACGGGACGTCCTTGGGTGCGCTTGGCATTCGACCGTATCATTTCGTCGGAGATGTCCATTCTGACAGCCAATATCAACGGCTAATATACTTAAATAAACTCATTTTTTGTTAAAAAGGTAATGGGCATCTCCTGGCTTGTCAACTGTTGGGCGCGACATACTGTGGTCGCGCTACAAGAAACCAAGCTCACCGACTAATTTCAATATGACAAGGTGTACCTTGACCACACACTCGGTGTAGGAAACTACGTCCTCGTCACTAATGACCACTGTCACGATTCCTTCGAGGATGAGCCTCGGCGTAGCAATGGCGTTATGCTCCTCTTACAACGGGAGAGCCGGGGTTTGGTCAACTACGGCACATACCACAATACGATGTTCGCGACCGATACGTGGTCGTTCACACACAATGGGACGGACGTGACGTCTACTTCCACAACGTGTATGCCCCCGTGTCCAATGATAAAGGGAATCCTTTTTCTAGGTGTTGCCATGGGTTTTCCATCCCGGGGGGTGCATGTCGTCATGGGTGATTTCAACCTACCAATAGATCGTGCCGTCGACTCATAGAATTGTCGCAGCACCCATCACATGGGGCAACGTGAATTAATGTCGTGGCTACAATCTCGAGGTTGGTGGATGCATGGCGACTGCACAACCCTGGGGCACGTATCTACACCTCACCCTTAAGTGAGGAGTAGATACGTGCCTTTTCGCCGATGCCCATCTTGTCCAAGATGCGCATCGATCGGCTACCTACTTCAGTGTCCTGACCTCACCGACCACCTGTGCCAAGTGCTGACATTGTTACCGGTGGCTGGGGAACGATCAAAGGCATTGGAAGCTTCCCAAACACGCTTCTTCGTATCCCCGAGGTGAAGGATACAATTCGTGCTGAGGCCCAGACTCTCCTCATACTACTCATTACGAATGCTAATATCGGTGTTGTGTGGGCTGGGTGGAATAATCGCACTCGGCAGTTCCTCAAAGCCTACCACACACAATACTTCGCGCAGAGGACCCACACAAAGACGTAGTTGAGAGGGAGCGGTCGCTTGCATGACGCACTCACAAGTCGGGTCGGATGTCAGACGATCAGTTCCACACCATCAGAACGACCTCCAGTTCGACTTCCACTCCTCCCAAAACGAAGTGTTGACAGCATACTTCATTCGTCCGCCCAAGAAGCGATTATATAATGTGCCCATTGGCGAGGTACAGCACAGCTACACGACGATAGCTACACGACCGATACGACTGTCATCTACACTGCCTTCAACGGTCGGTGGAGTGAGATCATGTGTGAACGTCACCTTCGTCTCCCATCGCGACGGGTTCGGCACCGCTTTCTGAGACTCGTCACCAAATGGCTCACGAAGGAGCAGCGCGATGAGTTGGACAGGCCGTTCTCGGGTGAGGAGCTTGCCGGTGCAATCAAAACCATGCATCCAGGCAAAGCTCCTGGCCTCGGTGGTTTCTCAGCAGGGTTCTTCCAAATCGCTCCGACCTCTTCGGGGAGATTATTCGTCGAGTGTTTGACTACCAGATCGAACGCGAAGAGCTCCTTGATTCGCAGCGCCGTTCAGCGGTGTCCCTACCATTCAATCGTGGCGACTATCTCCTCAAAGGTATCTATCACCCGATTTCATTCGTACCTGTCGAGGTGAAGACTCTTACGCGAGCAGTGGCATGTCGAGTGAGTGGGTTGTTGCCCCGGCCCATTCAACCCATTCAGAATGGCTTTGTAAAATGTCGCCACACCCACGGCATGTCATCTTCTTGCGTGATCTCCAGCATCAGCACATCCTGGATGACGAGGAGGGATATGCAATGTTTCTCGATTCCAAGAAGGCGTATGACCTAGTAAATTGCGACTACATATTTGGCACCAGGTCATCAATTGGAAGCTCGGCGACGCCATTTTCCCCTCATGTAATTTGAACCAAGACGACCCTCTGTCGTCCCTCCTCTTTGTGCTGTTCACGGAGCTTCTGAGCATCTTCCTGTAGGAGCACGAGTAACTGGGAATACCGATTTCTGAGACCCAAATTGCAACAGCTATGTCCTTTGCAGATGACACGACGATCCTGGCATCATCTCTACTGTGGTGAACATCGAGCGCCAACTCGACCTTGTAAATGAGTTCTGCTTGATGGCAGGGGCCAGGCTCAATCGCAGCAAATGTAAAGTGCTCGAGTTGAACTGTAACCAAGGCATCATCGGCCATCCCAGGTCGAACATGGTGCGTAGTGGAGTTCCCATCCGCTACTTGGGCAACCACCTCTGTCACCAGCTCGCATCTCAAGTGCAGCTGAATTCGATATCCGACACTTTCTACCTGTCCTTCATCGCATGATGCTGCAGAGCTCGTACGTTGCGACGTCGACGCGTTGTAGTCAACACCACGATCCTATCGAAACTAATGCACTGCACTCCGGTCATACCCGTGCCTGCAGAGTTGGCTAAGAAATGGAGTCAATTATAGCCAAGCAACTCAAACAGTGGCTTGAAGGGATTTCTGTCCCAGGCGACAAGTCTGCTCGCGGACGTCCAATTGTGGCGCCACGGTGGAAGCGCTCAGTTGAGTCGAAAGCGTCCCTTTGGACTCGGGTGCCAACGTAAACGTTGTTACGTGCGGCATCATTGACGTGTTGGCCGCGTGACTGCGGAACATGAAACGGCTCGGCTGGTCTACCCGTACGGCGTCAAGGCAGAGCCGCTGCAGATGAAGCGGAGTGTCGTGTTTAGCGTGGTCGTACTGGAGACGACATGCGGACCGTTGTCGCTACGAATTCTCCACTGCTGGATCGTTGACACGTCGCCTGATATCGACCTGACCATTAATCGCCCTATTATGGAGTTGATCGGATTTTCCGTGGACGCTCTACTTGTCCGAGCGCGCCAGAAGAATGCCGAGTGGGATGTTTCAGTCAACGAAGAGCTGCCGACCAATGACATGTCTAAGCTTCAACGTACAATGACGTTAATTAAGGTAACTTGGACACCATGGGTATCTTCTGGTTCTCAACGTCGTATAGGTTGTGAGCCTTTATGAGTCCATATACCCCATCATCACGCATAGCGTGGCCTTGAGTGCGAGCTTGTCGCGACGTTCGGGTTGCTTCGCCAGCGTGAAGCAATTACAACCGAAGATCCTCATGTTGGTCAATGACGGCTAGTAGCCGCTGAAGAGCACGATCGGCATCTTCGTGCACTGGTCGTTTGAAGCGCGCAGTTGCTGATGAAAGCTGCGGTGTTTACTGTTTTGACCCACCAGCGGTGGGCTAGGTTCGCGTGAGTGAGCATGGCCATGGCCATTTCCATCAGTGTACGATGGGTACGTTCTGCCACTTCGTTCAGCCATCGTTCCCCTGTCGAAGATGTCTCGTGTTTGATCCCCTTGATGTTTAGTATGTCTTCTAGTTGTTACGATACGTACTCGGGGCCCCGTCTGAGCAAAATATCTTGACCTTGTTGCCCGTTTGGAGTTCGGAGAAGGCGATGAATTCTTGAAGGTTCGAGGTCTGTTGAGCGCGTCGGTCGAGTGCGCGAAATTAACGATTTTGTAGCCAGTGCAGTCGTCTATGAACGCCGTGTAGTAGCGGTAACCACCGATGCGACAGGTAGTGGTCCCTTGGTTTCAGAGTGTCAGCACTCACCTGGCTTGTAGTAGTAGTTTCTTGTGCTGCGTTTGGGGACAGTGACGCGGTGCATCTTGGCGCGGGGGCAGTCCATACACGGTCAGTCCATGTCGGTGATTCGTATCGGCAGTCCAAGGCCAGCTTTGGAGCATGTTCGACGCGCTTCAATGGGTAAGTGGCCGATGCGGTGGTGCGAAAGGGCAGTTTGTTCGGTGACAGTCGCGGTTGAGTTGGTCGATTCGTGGGTGAACACTCCTTCAAGGATGTACAATCGCTGATCGTTGCAGACTGTAGAACGGGCCACGGCCTTCGAACCCAAGAGGATGATACATGCGTCACACTGAAATTCCACGCGGATCTTGGGGTTGGCATGCATCAGGGCCGGAACGGACAACAGCGTCGACGTCATTTCCTCGATCAGCAGGACGTCGGTTAAGGTAAGTGTCGACGGAGTGCTAATGTTGGTTTGCCATTAGGGTCGCAGTGGTGACTTCGCCGTTGGCAACGATGACCTGGCGGTTGCATGGTATCTTGACGTACAAGTGGTCGGCTGCGCCCGTCATGTGTACCGAAGCGCCGGAATCGATTACAATGTGGTGTTCGACGGTATGGGCGTCGCAGTCTTCGACCAACAGTGCCATGGCGGCTTCGTCGGAACTGTCTTCTGAAAAACATGTATTGACATCATTTCATTGTCGTCGCTAAGTTGTGGGGACTCGAGGGACTACTCGGTCTCGATATAAGGCTCAACTTCGACTTCGCTTGAAGGTGCGGATTCGGCGTCGGCGGGGGTGCCGATGGGATGGAGGCATAAATGTTGTCCCTGTGTGTCTCGGATGTATTCTGTTGGTGCAGAGAAACGTAGGTTGAGGAAGAGGAATTCGCTGTCGGCGATATACTTCTCATATGCCTTGACCCCAAACCTTGGTAAGTACTTGGACTCGTCGTGTGGGGTGCACTCGACTGCTCTCACGTCGTACTCTTTGACAAGGTACCGAAGGTGGAGCCAGTGGATACCGTCAAAACGTGTGTCAGGTCTTGGATAGGTTGGCTTAGGAGTGCCGCGAGGTCATGACAGCTCATAAATGTCAGGTTGTACGGGATTCCCCTGATGGACAGTTGTCTCAAGTTGTCGCGTAGGTGACATGTATGGGTCGTTGCGGAGTGGAAAAGCTTCACCTGGTTCCCCAAGTTAGATGGGTTCGGTGTTGCTGGCATCAACGACGCTGGGTTGGGCGCCTTCGCTTTCCTTCGATTCGTTTGAGTTAACCATGTCTACATTAAGTCGTGTCAGTCCTCGAACATCGAAAACATGTAGACAAATTTTTTTATATACAGTAGTATATATAAAGTTTAAGATGACATGTGCTTAAAATTTAAGAGTCTGCTTTCCAAAACCGCTGCGTTTGAGTGGTCTTCCTTGACGTGCGTTTTGGCTCAGCGGTGGCCGCTCCCGCCAGCCTTCTTGCGACAGTCAGCTTGCTAGTGCCCTGCCTTGCCACAGTAGTGGCAGTACCCTTCATCGAAATGCGCTCACCCCGTTCGGCATGCGCCGCGTTCTTGGCTCAACCCACGGTGGTGTTTGCGATGTGTGCAGCGTCCACCCGTTGCAAACAGTGCCCGATCTTTGTTGGCGTGGCCACGGCACGTTAATGACGCCATACGGCCTTCGTCGTGGGTACAGTTTGCTCTTCGTTGGGCATGGTCGGCTACCGGTCCACAATGTGTCGAAGCTCCCACGGCTTCAAGGCAAGTATCTTTACTACTTGGTTGGCTTCGGACTCACCCGCGCGTACTTCGTGCAGGCGTCGCACCAGTACTTGGAACAGGTAAATGAGGCCCGGCAGTATCTCCCGGCTCTGTTCCAAGGTGAGCTTGGTCCATTCCGTCGCAACTTGAATACTGTCTCAAGTAGCGATGGAATCGACTAAGCTCACCTGGGATTTTCGTTGTCGGTTGATGGTTTGCTACGAATACTTCGTAGGATGTGCGGATATGCTTCATCCCTCGATATGGCGGTAATGACTAGGTTTGATCGTCTCGATGAGGATCCCCAGTGCTTCCTGGTCGTCAATGCTTGGTTGCATGTTAAACGATGCGGTAAGTTGGTCGTGCACGTCCTTCGTTATGAGTCCTCCGCGGAAATAAGTTTTCCAGTCGCTGAAGTTGTGCTCGTTGAGGTTCGGTGTGGTGATGATGTTCGCCGTTTTTCCTCCTTGTGTGTTTGCCTGAGTTTTGAATTTATGTGCGGTTGCGTGTGGATCAACAGTCGGGAAGAGGGTGATAAGCAGCAAGCATAAAAAAGCGACTCAGGACCAAGGAGGCAAATCGAGAAGTGAAATGATGTTAATAGACGCTTTTCTATGTTCAGTTGTACTTCCTACTGGCGCATGCACGAGCTTGAAGCACATCCTACCGCGACGCTACACAGTCGCTGGAAGAAAACAACAATTCAATCATGTATTTCCTCTGACTTTTATTACTCCCACCATTCCAACACCCACTTTTTTCATTTTACAGTCACCATTTCAATATGATCGGACAATGCGAAAAGAAATGAATTTTATTGGTTATAATTCCATATCCAGTACTGATGGACTCGTTGCTTGAAAGAGTGGCTGCCGCAAAGAGAAGCAACACAAGGCAGGATACATTTTTTATTTATCGCAAGGGTGACAGCACACCTCATGGCAGCCTTCTTCAGATGGGTCAGCTTTAACTGTTTGCCACTACCATCCACGAGTGCCAATCGCATTACGGTTTGCAGAGTAAGGAACACGTTCTCCAAGGCCGAGCGAGTTGAACGCCATCATCTTCGACGCAATCGCATCATCCACAGTGCGGCTCAACTTCTTGTACTGTTGGGTCTGGATAGATGCAAGGATGCAAAGGTCAAGAAAGCTCAAGTCGGGACTGTTCGGCGGCTGCCGATGGGCAACGAAAGTCAGCCTTTGAGTAGACACTTGGGCAAGTGCACGGTCGTCAATAGAACAGTGCGGAGTTGCGTTGTTAAGCTGTAAAACGACGCGTTTACCCACACTAGGAAATTTCGCCATTTTCACGGGAACGACCTTGTTCAGGACGTAATCACGGTACGTCTTGGCGTCAACATTGACAAGATTTGTCACCATGGAGCCGGCAGGTCGATTGTGGCAATAGCGAGCTGCAGCAACTTGAGTCACGAATGGCCACATCCCAATATTTTCGTCGAACCTAACATTCAGGCGCGGTCGAGCGACAGCACACAAGAACATAACTTTGGAAGGAACCGCTTGAATTTTCACACACGACTACAATCCATCTCGCCATCGACAAGGTACTTCTTCCGACAGTCCTTGTCCGCATTGAACCTTTCTCGTCAAGGTGCAAGACATCCCACATTACAGAAATCTTGACTTCACGCAGAGTTCCGCCCTTGGCGTCACTCTCAGCGAGTGCGGTAAACAGAGCGGAGTGCCGGTCGCGCGAGCCTCCCTCGGCGAAGTTGGCCACTACAGGGAGAAACGCCTCGTTCTCAGGCTTAATTTGGGGCGAGCGGCACGATATCACTCCTTTCTTAAGAGCCCGCAAAGTGTGAAGGTTGAGATGCCCGTGGCTTGCGCTAAGTCCCGCATGTTTCTCCGTAGGTTCAGTGGTTCTTCCTGAACAAGATCGATAATCTCGCCTGTAGTGTAGCGGTTGCTACGTTCCACACGTTCGAACTTGTGAGGCTTGGTGGACCGTATCGACACCAGATGTTGCACAAAGGTGGTTGATCCCGAGCATGCGGAGACCACTCTGACAGCACCGCAAGGCATCTTTCCCATGCGCAGGCAATCTCGTATGCAACTGCGACTTCGAGCTTCGTTTCCTCAGTCAACTCTCTGCTCGAGAGGGTCTGTGTGCTCATGGCGGGAATTTTAAAGTCACTACAAGTCCCATAATACTTACTTTTCCTCCATATTTGTATTGTTATTCTGGTGGCCCTGATGCGATATCAATTCTTGCCTAAAAAATTCCATTTTACGCGTCGTTTAAATTGGATATGCCATTCAGAAATTGATTATCTTTTTGTGTGAAATTCCGCATCAAATTATGATACGAAAAGTATTTTTGGGGTATTCCAGTGCCAATGGTGGCTGTAATACTCGTGAGAAACAGAGGAAGAAGCAATTCACAACCATGACCTTGAACCTTCGACACCGAGAACATCGGTTCCGGATCCGGTTGATTTGTCTTCGCGGTCAGCTTCAACAGCCGACGTCCCTTGACGTGACAGCCTGGCCGAAATCGACGAAGACAATTCGCGGACGGCCGTCTTGGCATCAAATGAGGTTGCGCATGGCCAAGTTTCCGTGCAAGACACCCAGCGAGTGGATCTCACGCAAGTCTCAGACGGTCTGCATTCTACACTCGAGCGGGATGGTCGCGACTTCATCCATTCCCATCTCGTCCAGCGTCCGTCCTTTGTTCAAGGAAAGAACCAGACCGTCCAACATGCCTTCCCACAGCACCACGGGTGCAGGGCGAACAAGGATGGGGATGCAGTCGCCCTGGACAGCCTCGAGGGTCGTGTACGCATCGCATTCGTGGTACAGTTCGTCCAGCATTTTGGGACTCTTGCACGTGTCGACGGTTTTGATGGCCACGGGGATCTCGTCCAGCTCGGTGGCGACGATGCTGGCGCTGCCACCAGTAGCAATGACGTGGTAGTCGGGAAGGTCGGCGATCAGGACGAGCTCTCGTTCGTCGTGTTCCGAAGGAGCCTGGGAGTCGTGTGCTTTTCGCTTTTTTGGTGTTGTTTGCTTCGATTTACTTCTGGTTGTTGTCCCCGCGGCTTTGCTTTGTTTGGATTGTCTTGTGCGAATCGGTCCTTTGGCGGGGTCGGCTCCGCTTGCGGAAGGTCTTCTTCAGCAGGTGGGTTGTCGTTCAGCAGGAGCCTTGTGATGGCTTCGAGGAGTGTCAGCGGGACGAGTTCGTTGGCAGCGATGCCCTTGGAAATGAAGAGTGTGCCTTCGTCATCTCGTTTGAAGAGGAACGTTGTCGTGAATGTGTTGAAGATGCCGAAGCGCCGTTTGTTGAACGACATGTACCCGTACAATTGTCGGATGGCGTGAAATACTTTGCGTGGCATGGTCCACTCGGGTGGATATTCATTCGACTTGTCGGGGGGATGGACCACGTCGCATGGTATTCGTCGTACCCTTCACTGCCGAGGCATTCGCTGACATACTGCAACAGTTGCAAGAAGTGAGTACATATATATATCTTCGCTTGTGCAGCATGCCATATCCTCCTTGCTGTAGGCATTGACATTAAGCAGCGTATGAATCGCGGCAAAGCGATCTCTGGGAATTTCCAGCATATCGCCAAGGTTAACTGTGATTTACAGTGCATGGGATGCCCTGGTCATTCACTGTAAGTCAACTTTGAGTTAGATCTCCTGGTCATATTCTCTCAACTTACCGTTGACGAAGCAGCAGTTGGCCTTTGCGCCTGGTTTGTCAAACTCGAGAGTTCGGAAAATCTTGAGGCAAATTCTCTCGACCCATGCTAGTGACAAGCGCAACTGTGAGCGCCATCGTAACAACATGGGCCGACGAACGAGGCATGACGATACCCCACGGCACGACCTTCAACGACGCAGACTCCTTTGACGCCTTCAGTCTCTGCAAGGCAATCAGCGGATGGTCACTACGCCCAGATTTGGACGAGTTTGAAATCTTCATCACGCGACAGACCCCACCAGTCTTTACCATGCGTGAACGAATGCACATCACGCTCGGTCCTGTAATGCGATCTTGGGGGATGACCACTGGAAATGCGACGACAGTGTGCGCAAACCGATCGCGGCCGCCAAGACAAATCGAGCTACGGACGTTGGATGATTTGCCGAAAATTCCCACAGATCGCTTTGCTGCAATGCCGATGGAGACACTGCGTACCATCAATACGTACAGCGCGGAAATATTGAAAGGATGCACAAGTCAAGTAGAAATATGCGGCCATTTCTTGAGGCTGTTGCAGTATGTCTGCGAATGCTCCGGCGGTCAAGAGTTCAATGCCACTGCCGCCAAAGTCCAGATCGCGGGCCTGCCGGATTTGGTCGTGTGACAGTCGCCGATGACGATACTGACTCTTGTCATCGAATGCAAGACGCCATGGGCGTTTGATGTTGGTGTCGAGGCCCTCCTCGACGGCATCTACAACTCGCACAGAGAATACCATACGACGTGGTCCATACCCCCGACAAGTCGAAAGAATGTCCACCCGAGTGGACCATGCCGCGCAAAGTATTTCACGCCATCCGACAATTGTACGGGTACATGTCGTTCAACGAACGGCGCTTCGGCATCCTCACCACATTCTCGGCAACGTACCTCTTCAAACGAGATGACGAAGACACACTCTACATTTCCAAGGGCATCGCTGCCAACCAACTCGTCCCGCTGACACTCCTTGAAGCCATCACACGGCTCCTGCTGAACGACAATCCACCTGCTGAAGAAGACCTTCCGCAAGCGGAGCCGACTTGCACAAGACAATCCAAAGCAAAGCCAAGCCGCGGGGACAACGACCAGAAGTAAATCGAAGCAAACAACACCAAAAAAGCGAAAGCTCACCACTCCCAGGCTCCTTCGGAACAAGACGAGCGAGAGCTCGTCCTGATCACCGACCTTCCCGATTACCACGTCATTGCTACTGGTGGCAGCGCCAGCATCGTCGCCACCGAGCTGGACGAGATCCCCGTGGCCATCAAAGCCGTCGACACGTGCAAGAGACCCGAATTGCTGGACGAACTGTACCGCGAATGCGACGCGTACACGGCCCTCGAGGCTGTCCAGGGCGACTGCATCCCCATCCTTGTTCGCCCTGCACCCGTGGTGCTCTGGGAAGGCATGTTGGACGGTCTGGTACTTTCCTTGATCACAGGACGGACGTTGGAAGAGATGGGAATGGATGGGATCGCGACCATCCCTCTCGAGTGTCGAGTGCAGGCCGTCCGAGACTTGCGCGAGATCCACTCGCTGGGTGTCTTGCACGGAAGCTTGGCCATGCGCAACCTCATTTGGTGCCAAGACGGCCGTCCGCGCATTTTCTTTGTCGACTTCGGCCGGGCTATCGCGTCGGGGGACATCAGCGATGGTCAATTCAAGAGCAAAGAGTATGCGCTTCGTTGCATACTTCAGATCCACGAAAACGGCGATGCAATTCCCGTCGAATGCGTTCGTTAGCATCGGCGAGATCCAAAGTCCGTCGATGTGACCCCAAGCGCCATTCAGTTTACAGCGTCGTGACGTCATGTTTTTAAGATTACCGAGTTGCATATGTGGTTGGACTTGTTGGTAGAATGGATGGAGTGCGTGGGCAGATGCGAGGGGCAGTGGGACTCAAAATGGCCGAGTCGAACCGGGAGGCTCCACCAACGACACCCCGTGCCTCTCGTCCTGCCGTGGGAACGACATAAAATGCCACTCCAGCGTCCGCTCCTGTCGTTTTTCTGCAATGCTGATGGAGACCATGATTGGTGTCAAAACATTCAACAAGCAATTTGATCGAGAAGCTTCACAAACGAAGTAGATGTATACATGGATTTATGTTCTATGGAAGTGAATACATCGACGGTGATGAATACGATGCCACCGGCTCAAGTAACCAGACTATGGGCCTGCCGAATTAGATTGTGTGGAGGTCAACGACGAAAGACGCTGGCTCTTGTGATCGAATGCAAAGCCCCAAGGGCGATAGATGTTGGCATCGCGACCCTCTTCGAAGGAACCTGCACATTCAGAAGCCCGGTCGGATAAATTACGATTTTTATGCACTTGAAAAAGGCGGAGATGTTCAGTTGTTTGGGGTTGTGAGCCGCACGCAGTCGCGGACGACGCCTCTACAACCTGTTACATCCATCACTCGACGAAGCAAGTCGACCCATTGCAACATCTTCGTCCGTTCTGGAAAGCATATAACCCATTCTTGGTACTGCCTCGGGTCTTGTACGACGACTTTCCACGACGGATGTGTGCTGGCGTCTTCAACAGGAATGACAAAGCTGATGTTGTCGAGCTGCATCGAGTCCTTGGACTTGGCGCACCATAGGCGATGCTGCGGCTGGTCCACAACAATGCACTCCAGCCTCAACCTTGGCGTTGTGTAAAATACCCCCGACAGCTCTTCCACGTACAGCCAGTCGCGACCAGAGATGTCGTCGTTGTTGCCAGCAGGGCCGACCCCACCGCCGCTGACCTGTACCCATGGACCGAGCGACTGGACGAGCCATGGTAGCACCTTCGAGAGCCCGTAGCCGCGGTCGAATAGCACCGTTTCCTCGCCCTCGTACTTCATTCAGTCGACGAAGGGGTTATGGAGCTGCGCCACATCGTCGCCAACATCAAGGCCAGGATCGCAATCTGTTCAAACGGCGTCCCGTTGAGCCAAAAATAGATGGGATGTTTTGAAGGCAATCCATTGGCTAAATATTCATTTTTAGTTAGCCAATGATGTATCTCCAATACCAGCTGATTTTTTGGAGGGAAGAGTTGAAATCTGGCGCGAGCCAACACGATGAAGCCGGCGGCAAAAAAGACTCCGTCGAAAAAGACCGCGGCGGACAGCTCAATGAAGCAGCAATCGC
Source organism: Aphanomyces invadans (assembly GCF_000520115.1). Taxonomy (NCBI): domain Eukaryota; phylum Oomycota; class Saprolegniomycetes; order Saprolegniales; family Verrucalvaceae; genus Aphanomyces; species Aphanomyces invadans. The sequence continues at coordinate 724,475 of NW_008580156.1, forward strand.
TTTTGAGCTTCTTCTCACCACCGGCAAAGAAAGCTGATGCAACTGTCCCTAGCAGCAACCAAAAAACGTGGTTGACCCCCCAAAAGCATGATGCCACGATCATAACACCCGAGAACGACGTCACACACGCACCGAAGCCCACGCCAACCCGAGACACCCCTAATGACACCGCGTCCAAATGCATCCCGCTGGAATTTACCCCCAAGCGACGTGTGAGCACGTTGCAGGAGAACGGCCTTGGCGACT
>NW_008580156.1:727175-732495 GCF_000520115.1 Aphanomyces invadans
CTAGCTGCCCACGTGACTCCTGAAAAGACTACCCCTTCGTCACCGCCTGCTTCGTCCCCTGCGCCTGCTTCTGGCGGGATGTTGCGCCTTCATGACTCGTGGCCGTGGTTGCACGCAGATCGCCGAGACATGCAAGGTCGCAAACCAAGCGATCCCGAGTACGACCCACGGACGTTGAAAGTTCCTGCCGACTTTCTCCGCAAGGAGACACCCGCGATGCAGCAGTGGTGGCAAGTCAAGCAAACCAACATGGACACGGTCTTGTTTTTCAAAGTCGGCAAATTCTACGAGCTGTTCCACATGGATGCCGACGTCGGATTCAAGGAGCTCGATTTGAACTATATGAAAGGTGAGAAAGCCCACTCGGGATTTCCCGAAATTGCATACGCCAAGTTCTCGGCGACGCTCGTGTCACGCGGCTATCGCGTCGCGCGCGTCGAGCAGACCGAGACACCCGAGATGATGAAGGCGCGCGGGTCCAAGTCCAAAGTCGTCGCGCGTGAGATCTGCTCGTTGCTGACACCTGGCACCAACACGATTAGCTTTCTGGACGGATCGCAAGGCCCGTTTACGGCGGCGTCGTTTCTCTTCACTCTGAAGGAGCAAATATCTTCGAGCGGCAAGGACGTCGAGTTTGGCGTGTGCATGGTGGACTGCTCGACGGGGACGTTTCACATTGGTCAATTCACCGACTCGTTGCAACGCGATCGCCTACGCACGCTCCTGGCTCAGTTTCACGTGGTCGAGATCGTTGTTGAACGCCACGGACTGAGCCAAGAGACCAAGGCCATCTTGACGCACGGAGCCAGTGGCGCCGTCAAGAGCGAGCTCAAGGCCGGAACAGAAATGTGGGACGCCGCCAAGACTGTCCGAGAATTGCGCGCGGCCGGGTACTTTGCTCAGTGGCCTGATGCGTTGAAGACGTGGATGGACGTTGTCGATCCGAGTAGCGTCCGGGCAAGCGGATGGCTCGCCATGTCGGCATTGGGCGGGTGCGTGTGGAACCTCCGGCGCAGTTTGATCGACCAGGAACTGCTGAGTTTGAGCCAATTTCAAACGTATATGCCGCCGGACGCCTTGTCGTCGCCCTCGGGGTCATCCCTAGGCGCATCCATCTTGTCGCAGCAATACGTTGTCCTGGACGGCCATACGATCCACAACTTGGAGTTGCTCCGGAACAATTACAACGGTCAGCGCACTGGGTCCTTGCTGGCACAACTCGACCAGACCGTGACGAATTTCGGTAAGCGGCTATTTGAAGAATGGCTGTTGAAGCCTCTCTGCGGTGTCGACGCGATCCATGCCCGCCTGGATGCCGTGCAGGAACTTATTCCGCAACACGCACTTGTTGTCGAGCTTCGATCGATCTTGAAGAGCATGCCGGACTTGGAGCACTACCTGTCGCGCATCCACGCGCTCGGCGTGCTCCGACCTGACCACCCCGACAACCGTGCCATCATGTACGAGACGTCGCAGTACAACGTGCGCAAGATCAAGAACTTTGTCGCGACGCTGTCTGGGTTCCAAGCGAGTTTACAGATCGTCAAGACTTTGAAGCAGACGTCGTGGACGTCGGCCATGCTGACCCGTTGGATCGGCACGTTTCCAGACTTGAAGGAGAAGCTCGCGTTCTTCGACAATGCGTTTGACAAGGCCGTCGCGCTGAAAACCGGAACGATTCAACCGCAGCCAGGCATGGACCCTGAGTACGATGACGCGGTCGCGGCAGTCGCAGGTATTGAGTCCGAGCTGGACGAGTACTTGGAGACGCAACGCAAGGCGCTGAAATGCAAGAGCATCGTGTACTGGGGCGCCAAGAAGGACGACCGGTTCCAGCTAGAAGTCCCCGAGTCCGCCGTCGCAGCCAAGCAGCCGGCCGAGTACGAGTTGAAGTCGAAGAAAAAAGGATTCAAGCGCTTCCACACGCCGTTCCTTCGCCACTGCTTGCAACGGCTGCCCGCCGCCGAAGACAGACGAGAAGTGGCGCTCAAAGACTCGGCACGACGAATGTTTGCCAATTTTGACAAATGGTACATCGAGTGGAAGCGAGCCGTGCAGCACCTGGCCGTCTGGGACTGCCTCATGAGTCTGTCTCTAGTCAGCGGGCAGAGCGAAGGATACACTCGACCTGAATTTGTTCAGCACGACGAGCCGTTCGTGCACATTACGGAGGGGCGGCATCCCAGCCTCGCGTCGACCGTGACCGACTTTATCCCGAACGATACACATCTCGGGAATGGCAGGGGTATATCGTCTTTCCAAGGTCGATCATGACGGACTGATGACGAGTAGGATCGATGATGCTTCTATCGGGGCCAAACATGGGCGGAAAGTCGACGCTGCTTCGGCAGACGTGTACGTTGGTGCTCATGGCTCAAATCGGATGCTTTGTGCCAGCGGAAAAGTGCCGGTTGACTCCCGTGGATCGCATTTTCACCCGCCTCGGCGCGTCGGACCGAATTTTGGCCGGCCAGAGCACTCTGTTTGTCGAGCTCGCCGAAACCGCGACGATTTTGAACCACGCGACGCGGCATTCCCTCGTCATTCTCGACGAATTGGGGCGGGGAACGTCGACGTTTGATGGGACCGCGATTGCTTTTGGCGTTGTCGAGCACCTGCTGCACACGACGGGGTACGAACTCATGCCATGATCGATCGTGTGGATTTTTCATGCGAGTGCTCCACAGATGCCGCACCATGTTTGCCACGCATTACCACTCGCTCGTCGAAGAATACTTGGACCATCCGAAAGTCTCCCTCGGCCACATGAACTGCATGGTGGACCCGACCAACGAACATAAAGTCGTATTCTTGTACAAACTGGCCGACGGAATATGTCCCAAGAGTTATGGGCTGAACGTGGCCAAGCTGGCGGACCTGCCCCAGGAAGTGATTGACGTGGCAGCGGCCAAGTCGCAACAATTTGAGCAAGTGCTGCAAGACTCGCACGTCGCCATGCAGGTGCGCCAAGCTCTCGATCGTCAAGACGTCCACGCGCTGCGGCAGCTCTGGAAAACGCTGGCCGACACCTCGTGAACCACGTCGTTGTTACAAGAGAAGGCTGGTGACTAGTCCAATCGTTGTTAATCGTCCTCCTTTTTGTCGTTCTCAAACATGAGAAGCCCTTCTTCGTACAACGCTTTGACGAGTCCGATTTGGTCGGCCGGGTCTTCGTGGGGCAAGTCGCCCACGCGAAAGTATGACGGGTAGCTCTTGAAAATGAACTCGATGCACTCCGCGTCGTCCAATTCAAACTCGAGCGGGGGCAACGGGACCTCGTGGTGTTTGCGAGAGTTTTCCTTGCAATGGTACACGACAGCTTTGCCTGGACACACGCCCCACAGCTTTGAGTTTCTCTCTGCCTTTCCCCAATGGAACGACTACACGCACCTTCTTCGATTGCCAGACGCACAATGCCATATCGCAGCAGCTTGAACCGCGCATTCACGTTGATCTTGGGCCGCGGGCTGCCTTCAACGGTGCAGTCCTCTTCGTCGTCTTCCAGCTACCCGCCACCACTGTTGGAGGTCCTTCACCACACTGACACACTCACCGCAGGAGGCAGACGGTCCACCAAAAAGTTGCGCGCCATTTGGTCACATGCAGCGTCTGCAATCGACATCGCTTCGTTCACCACCTACAGCAGAGCCCATGACAATACGTCGCCCACCATGATTGTCGTCGTACCACGCGCATGTGCTTCTTCAACGACGTTAAAAACGCTTCTCGGCGGGTGTCGCCTTCGAGGTCCGAGTACATGACGCCCATGTACCCGAGGTAGTCTCGCGGCAGCGACTTGCGCAGATCCAGGTTGGACGCGATTGCGCCCGCCAACGCTTGCGGTAGAATCGTCTCGAGAAAGTTTCCGATCGAGTTTTGCTGACCCGTCGACCCTGTCACGTGCAGCGAGTCCACCTGCAATCGATTTGTGTCATGCCTTTCTCATGACATGGATAGCTAACGCGTACGTCGTCAGGGCTTTGTGCTTGGTGGATAAAACCTCTTGGAAAGTAGAGCAGGTCGCCTTGCTCTAACGTGATGTCGAGCACAGGCTTGCCGATTTCGTCTTGGGCGAAATTCCGGCTAGATACACGAGGGAGGGTCTCGTCGTCGCTCAGTGGCGCGTACACCTTCCACAGTTTCTTGCCTTCGACCTGCGAGCAAACGAATGGGTAAGAGCGATCAAAAGCATTCAACATGTGCACGTCGAGTCGTACTTGCAGTAGGAACGCCTCAATGTCGTCGTAATGGGGAGCGAAGCCCTGCGTAGCCCACATGCCGATGAACATGTAAAGTTCAAACAAGGTCGTAGCCACGCGCACCTGAGTGCCTTTGGGGGTCAGGTATGTGTTGGAGCCCGCCATGCAGCCCCACTCTTCTTCGAGGATCGACAGCATCTTCCACATCTTGTCGGAAAATTTTTGCGGACACAGGAGGCGCACCGAACAACCGTCTTCAAAGTGCTTCCACACCTGCATGCAAGGTCAATCAACCACCACAGAGACGCGACAACCGTCTTGGAGGTGGCCGTGCCGGGCGGATTGAGCGTAGTTCGCGTCTCGTTTTCATATTTGGTCAAGTCGATGTCCTCGCCATATGCGAGCGTATGCTCCTTTAGCATGCGCTCGATCTCTTGTCGGGTGAACCTGACATGAAGATGTCACCCTCCGTTGAATTTAGAGATGTGCCACACACACCATCCATCGTAATAGTCGGGAAAGTTGCGCTTGATGTGGAGCGGCTTTCGCTCCCAATAGTTAGCGTAAAAGTCCTGCGATGTGTCAGAATGGCTCTTGCCGCGACAATCTTCATAGGTCGCATGGTACCTCGACGGTGACGGGGTATATCAGCCACTGGAAGTACATCTTGGCCTTTGTTGAGCTGTGCAACCCAGTGTCCTCGGACAGCTCGTGCGCGTCCACGACGTCTTCTTCTGAGATTTCTACACGCCAAGCTCAATCCGTGCTACGATTCAACCTGGGTTACCCTGTGTGATCACCAACGGATGCTTCTCTTCCACCTTGCGGCGCTTGCTCGACGGCGTCGACGTTAATTCCATGTTGAACCAATATGATGGACTGATTACTGGTGATGGAGAAATGATGTGAATTTTATGAAAATTACCCTGAATTTCGTCGAATGTTTTGACATTGAAATTGCCTCCTTCGGTCCCACATCAGCACATAGATTTTCCAATATCGAGAAGCACAGGAAGCTTCACTCGCGCCGCTTCCTTTTGCAGACGCGCCACGTCCGCGTGAATCTTGCAAAACACGGCCGACGTCGACATCTCTTCTTCCGTCGTAAGACCCGCGAGGTG
>NW_008580156.1:752216-757450 GCF_000520115.1 Aphanomyces invadans
CATTGTGCAACATGGAAAGCAGTTGTGCTTGAAATGTGATTGTACATAACTTTATTTCGCGAACTGTATGAGCTAGACGGAGCGTAGTTGGGAGACCAGTTGATTGAAGGGCAAAGGCGACGAGCATGCGTTGACGCTTGGCATGTTGAGAGTCTTCATCGGTAGTGTCGTCGGTAATCGAATCTTCACAAAGGCGATGGCTAATAGAGGTATCCAAGACAGGTGACGTATCCATGTCAGCAGAGTCTTCGAGGTAGACAGGGACAAAGGTGGATGAGTCATCCAAGGCAGGGGATGTGTCCATGTCGGCGGAAGAATCGTCGGCGACTTGATGGTAAGGCGGAGCAGGCGAAACAAACGGCTTCAGATGGAACAACTGGGCGACGATCAGCAACATCGGGCGCGAAAGGCGGAGCAGGGGGTACGGTAGAGTCGACGGCTGGTGGAATCGGAGACGGCGGCTCTAAGTTTGCTTCGGGGGAAGCAGTGCTTGGTAAATCGGGTGCGGGCGGGGCAACGGAGGGAGAGGCAGCAGAGTATGGATCCGCGTAGCGCGAAGGGGGACGGCGAATGCGACCAGAGCGACGAGTAAGGGCGCGTACCTCGAAGAAAAATCGGATCCATCACGTGCGTACAAATCTCTCCTGGGGTAGTGCCAAGCTTTAGCACACCGTCATGGTTTCTCGCAGCGCGTACCCTGCGCGTCCAGAAGGACACAAGTCAACTTGCAAGCTACGCGTGTTGACTACGCTCGCTCATTCTGGGCAAGGTTCAGTGCCTACGACCTGGGGAACATCATTAATATCGACGAAACTGGAGTTCATTATGACATGCCACCATGTACATGGGCTCGGGTTGGGGAGACGGCCAAAATTGACAGCCAGCAGAAGCACTCTGACAGGGTAACCGCAGTCCTCGCAGTACGCGCAGATGGTGAGATTGAACACATCACCCGTACTTACGAGTCGTCTAGGGCGGAAGTTGCCGCATTGCATTATCGTGTGTGGTCTGCCCGGTGCCCCTGTAGAACAGGACGAGTTGCCGACATATCCACGCGACGCAATCTACGCTGTCCAGGAGAATGCATGGATGGATGAGCGAGTATGGGACATCTACCTGCGCGAACTTTTGCAGTTCGAGATCGAAGCACCGACCGTCTGTCGTGTTGGTTGTTGATAATCTGTCGGCGCATGTCACACCTGCGGCGTGCGATTTTGTCCGTGGAAACATCTACAGTGTGCTGGAAGAATTGCCGGCAAACGCAACAAGTACCGTTCAGCCGCTTGATGTCGGTGTGATGGGGCCCTTTAAGGGCCCATCCTGAATCCTTGCGCATGTCGATGAGTCAAATTCGTTGATTTTTGATTTTATGCGAGATTTTAGTTTCACGTTACAACACCTTGTGATTGATTGGCTAAAATCCTCAAACTGTCCTTGTTTTGCAGCAATATTAATTTGTCCAACTGTCTCGGCCTCTCATACAATAGCCAAGATAAAGTTAAATACAACTGTGGGCGAGTTCATCCCCGGTTCTCTGTAGTGAGCGAACGCGAAGTTTATCGAGAGACGCCCGTCTCTCGATACTTCGCATGCATGCACACCTACGCCATAGCAATGCTGTAGGTGTTACAGAGCAGATTGTACAACTGGCAGGTTGAAACCTTCATGCTGTAAAGGAAGTATGGTCTGTATATCAACATGATAAGACTGTGACTCCTGCCAAAGTTGCTGCGAATCTAGCCGCAATACACGTATTCCAGATACAAAAGAGGTCTTATCCATCATTCAGTCACTTGTTCGTGAGCGTCGATCAACTCGCACACGAGTGGTTGCAAAAGGTGTGTAGACTTTATTGAATGAGCATGGTATTGTGATTTACGAAGGTGATGACTAATTCCTCTAATAGTCAATAATTTTCAATATGAATAATATCACTGCAAAAGCACCGAAGAGGTTGTGATCTCTGGAATTTGATGAATTATCCGGAAGGTCTGTCGATGCGTTCGACCACTGTTAATTCCTTGAAAAGTCAAACCAACACTCTGAAATTTACAAACTCATTTCATTCAAATTCCTTTGGCAACGCCTTGACGAGGCCAAGACGCACTTCAGCTTCAGTGATCAAATCCCAAGCCTGGATAGCACGCTCGATCATCACAATTCGTTGTTCCTTGGCTGTCGTCGCAGAGGATATATTCAAAACCCACAAGCCTCGCAAGTGTTGTTTAAATGGTCACATGACGGACATATCCAGCGGCTGGCAGTGAGAAATGCTGTGCGGTGGCAACGCGTAGAGCTCACATCCCAGCTCTACACCAACAACCCTATTACTCTCATCACTTACATGAGAGTTGAAGATGTCCACCAAGAGAACCGACGGGTCCTCGATATGCAATGCCAATACTTCTCGCAGTTAGTACCGCCAAACACTGCCGCTCATCCAGGCTTTCTCCTGCATGGCATAGTAGTGACCGCGTGGATACTCAGCAAACTCGTTCGACTCGATGACACCACCAGCAACTCCACGGATGACAAACAAGATGGGCAGCTTGACACCATCACCGCGGACCGTGAGCAAGGCTGTCATACGGTACGAATGTCGCTCAGAATTCGATACGTAACTGCCGCCGCCGCGCACTGCCCAGATGGAGTTCGGACACATGTCGTATGTGATTCCAGTTTCGTCGGCATTGAAGACACAGTCCATCGCAACGTTGGGATGAACTGCTAGGCAAACGCAGCACGAGCCTCTTCCAGGTCCTTTTGTCTCTTTTCCCTGCACACAGTTTGCTTGGAGAATCCATGACGGCCAGCGAACCGCTGGAGCAGCCGCAGGAGCGCATTGTACCCATTTCTCGTCGCCATGTAGTCTTCGATCCATGCCATGTAGTCGACCCGTAGGAACGGTATCATGTGGGTAGATGTCACAACCATCTCCTGGTGTCGTGGTCCTTTAGGTATGTGACCAGCTCATGTGGTTGGGGGATGATGGGCTTGCCACCGCATGTGCCAGTGTTCTTCTTCCGTGTCTTGGATCCTTTGAACGACATCATGGTGGTCTATGTTTGTAGCCATCGGCGCGCGCACCTTACCGGGTAACCAGTTGTTACAGCTGCGTGTTGAAAGGATGTTTTCTCCTCCAAGAGCACAGCATTGAGCTTTTGTGCAAGCTTTAATCACTGTCGACGCTTTGGCGTTGCAACGTCCATGGGCAATAGTGGTGGCTTGAGTTACAAGGTTATCAAAACGTATGGGGATGTTGGCTTGAAAATTGCCGGGAATATAATTCAACAAATAGAATTCATCCATTTGATTAAATCACTTTTGATTGGATAATTCAAACAAATATTCCAAGTTTTTTGGCGCTGACTTATTCAGCGTTGTTCCCTGTACACTAGACCTCTGGTCCATTTACGCAGTTTTTGTTCAGTTGCGAAAGTTGATATTAACGTTTGGCTAAGAAGTCGTATTAATTTTTGTAGGTGATCAAGTTTTCAGTAATTCAGTATTTACTTCGAATACACGCTTGATATCGGGCAAATACCATGTAATTGAATCACTGAAGAATTCACATCATGAATTGCAAGATGGCATAGGAATACAAAAGTTACAACGTAATTGTCTTGATTCTACATAACTGTACAGCTCGCACGATTCTGCACACCTCTATATTTCTATAACAACAATCACAATTCAATTGTTCCCAACGCCCCCAATGGGTCAACTCTGTTCTCAAACGTCTTTAACGCCAAATTGAGGGCGAAAACGTCAACATGGAAGAGATGAGCCAAATCTACCTCGAACATTCTCAACAAGTCGAGGAGGCTGACGACTCCCCAACACCCATCATGGATCATTACTACTTCCAAGGTGGCAACAACGCCCTCGCCACCATGGTAAATCTCAATCAATCCGAATTCGAAACAGTCTGGGCGATTGTCGAGTCCGTCCTGGTTCCAGCGTGGACGCTCGGGGACGAAGATCTCCTGTGTCCGCCAAGGATGCCCATTTCATGACACTTGCCGTGTTGAAGCACTACAACGCTTGGGACAAACACGCTTTGAATTTTGGTATGAAGGCTCCTCCTACCTTTGCGAAAATGGTCCAACGTGTCTTGGACCTTGTGGAGCCTGTCTTGTTCGAGCACTACGTGAAGCCACCATCAATGACGGAGCAAGTGCGCAAAGACCATGATTTTGAAAACTTTCCGTCGGCCTTGTACTGCACTGATGTCAAGTTTCAACCATCGTACCGCCCAACTGGCCGATTTGATGAGGCCAAACACTACTTCTCTGGTAAGCATAAACTCTATGGCCTCAAGCTCGAAGTCTCGGTTGCTTACCCCGGGTTTGCCGTCGCCGTGTCTGATCACAGCCCAGGCTCTGTGTCTGATGTGTCCATGTTCTACAATCGTGGGAAGATTCATCGCAAGATGCTCAGGAAATCCAATACCGAGATGGACATTGCAGACCAGGAGGATGGGGTTGACCGTTGGCATGACCTCACGCCTCGTGACCTGGAGCGCAGCAACAAGGTCTCTTCGGATCGAGTCCTTGTCGAAAACTACTTTGGCCGCATGTGCAGTCTCTGGAAGATCATGTCGGTCACCTACAAGTGGAATGAGTCCAAGTTTGACCAGGTCTCTCGTATCTGCTGTGCTCTGACGAATGCTCACGTGTTATGGATGCCTCTTCGTGGGGAAGATGGAATCTACTATCATGGTGTACTGGCTGGTACAGTAGCATGTCAGCCGCGAAGATTAGAAAAAGGAGTCGCACTCGAGCACAATATCGTGCTCGACGCGCGAGACATCTTGAAGCGGCCTCACCTCAATTTGACCGTCGTTGGTCAAGTAAAGTGTACTTCCTCTGTTTGGTATTACTGCCACGATTTGAAAACACCAAATATTTTGTATTATTGCCACCATTTTCATGTAATTTCATTGGTTAAAATTATCACTGGGATGTCAACTGTTGGAGGGTGCTGTTCGCCTCAAAGAGAAGCGACACTGGAACGATCAAATTCACAGCAAGAGTTCCAGCACGTCTCATCGCGTCCTTCTTCAAATGGGGCAGCTTAAAGTGATTGTCTCCTCCATGCTCAAGAACTAGGCGCATGACTGCCTGCAATGTAAGGAAGATCCTCCAACTTCTCTCCACTGAGCATGTCAAACGCCATCAATGTTGAAGCAATGACGTCATCGACAGTGCGACTCACCATTTTGTACTGTAGGC
>NW_008580156.1:758302-841631 GCF_000520115.1 Aphanomyces invadans
CGCGTTGTCGTGTTGGAGCACGACACGCTTTGTGGCACTGGGAAAGCTCGCCTTGATCGCAGGTACGACTTTGTAGAGGACGTAATCACGGTACGTCGTAGCGTCAACATTGACAAGAGTGGTAACCATGGAACTAGCGAGTCGATTTCGTGAACTCCGGCGAGCAGGGGATTGAGGGACAATGGGTCACAGACCAATCTTTCCGTCGTAGCCGACGTCCATTTGCGGCCGAGCAACAACAGCACACAGGAACATGACCTTGGGGATAAACCGCTTGGACTTGCACGCTCGACGTTGGACCTCTTCGCATTCCACGAGGTACTCCTTGCGACAATCTTTGTCCGCATTGAACCACTTTCGTTCAGATGAACCACGTCCCACATGCCCGAAAATTCGCCTTCCACGAGGTACTCCTTGTGACAATCTTTGTCCGCATTGAACCACTTTTCGTCCAGATGAACCACGTCCCACATGCCCGAAAATTCGGATTCTTGTAGTGTGCCGGCCTTGGGCTACACCGCGGAAAGCGTTGATGGCATCGTGGGTCAGGACGATATGAGCACCGCAGAAGGCTAGGCGTTCGTGCTTGTTGGCGTTGGTGAGAAGCGGTTTCAGTCGAGATGAGCGACGTTGAAAGACACCATTCTTGAGAGCGCGGCTGAGTTTGAACGTTGACATGCCAGTTGCTTTTGAGAGCTCTCTGAAAGTGTTGCGCTGGTTTAGTGGAACGGCTCGAATCAGTGCGACGATTTCCTCCTTGGTGTAGTGCTTCTTGGGACCAACGCGACCGACTTTGAGATTCTTTGTTATCCCATCCTTATAGCGGCTCCAAATTTGGCGGACTGTGCTACGGTGGAGTTGAAAGCGCTCGTCCGCCGCCTTGATGGTGCCGCGCGGTAGTTTGCCCTTGGATAGACAGTCTTGTAGCGCAGTGGCAACTTCACGCTTCTCGACGTCTCTCAGTTCACGGCTCTGGCGGTGGGATGTGCTCATGGCGGGAAATTTGAATGCGTTCTCATACTCCGAAGTTTAATTTCTTTTTATATTTATTTTATTTCATCTGGTGGTGCTAAGGCGACGTCGATTTTGGCCATCAATTTGTCCTTACTGTGATTGGTTGCCGATTGACGCTCGCTCTAGTTTTTTATGCTCTTTCTCTTGTGATATTCAGCATCAAATTTGGACAATATATGAATTTTTCGGTAACTTTCAATCCATGTGGTGGCAGTAATACCAAACAGAGGAAGTAGTTGTAATCGAAGATACTTTTTCCACTTGATAATTTTTGGACTTAGTGATAATGACTTGAAACTGCGTTGCGATATTCATGTAATAATTTCTTGGAGTATATGAAAAAGACTTGCCACTGCCCGGGAACGAACCACGGGCCCCTTCCGCTAACGCTTGGATGCCGTCGCTCTAACCGCTGGTGGATGAGCCACCAGCCAAGACGTAGTTTCTTTTGAAAGTGATATCAGTCAAAACACATGGCACAAAAAGGTCAAGTTAATGATCAATTTAAAATGTCAACTTTGTCATTACTAGTACCCGAGTCACAGTGAAAAGATGGGAATAAATGATCATCTATCTTCGTTTCAGTCATTGACCTCGATAAACAACAGTAAGCACGTTCTCATTCAACACACAGTCACTGAACAAGAGGTCTACTAACAACGTGACCATTGTATCAATCAAAGAAAAGATCGAAACGCCCTTATCTTCTAATGACCTCTTCGTTACACTTTGTCGTTTTAGTGAAAGCTCAATATTTGAATCTACGAGTGTTTCATAATTTTATTACCTCATGAAACAATTAAATTTCTATCGTCAGCTCTCATTGGCTATAATTTTGGTCATCCTCAGCTCGAAGTCAAGGTGGGCGTTGCATTCTGGGCGTTGCATTCTGTCGTTTCAAGTGTACTGACTGACAGAGAGAACCTTGTTTGAGCTTGAGTTCATTGCCTTCCGCTTGCAGCTGGGCGAGACCTTCGTATAACGCATACTGAGCCGTCCCATACTCACGACCATGGTGTCCGCGCCGTCGCAAGCGTGGCTAGACACGATGGCCAAAGCAGCTGCATCTTGTGTGAACGACATGATCCGGTGCCAGGTTGCCCACGCGGTCATTTTCAATAAGACAAGCACAAGGTGAAGTCATACTAGTATATCAACGACCTGATTCGGAATGAATGTAATTGAACTGCATGAATGAATGTATCGAGGTACTCGGAACGCAAACGACTAAGTCTTGCCGACTCTCGAATGGCTTCACCACCCTATGCGCCGCCAACATCCCTCAAGGCTCTGATCGACGCGCCAAAAGGCCACCTCGACCATTACCCGGACGAAGCGTTTCTGCTGCACGTGTTCTGGGAAGCGCCAAGCCGCACCGACGCGGAAACTTTGCTTTCTGCATTACGCGGTTGTGGTGTGGCTACACATCGCGACACACCTTGTGTTCCAACGTATTTCTTTCGCATTACCACGTCAAACCCAGTGACTCCGCCCATCTCTACTGTCGGAGAGTACCCGCCACTGCACGATGCATTGAAGAAGCTACAGGTCGGCATTCCCAAGCCCGTTGTTCGCGCGGACCTCGGCCGTCGTGGCATGAACCCTGACTGGGTCGACCTCACCCACTCTGATCCATTGCCCACCGAACTCCGCACCGAATCCGTCGTGGTGGAATTCACTGAAATATACCTCGATGAGCGAGCGTTCATGCTGCACTGTGGCTCCAAGGACTACCTTGACGCATATGGGATTGTGACTCGCCCAGGGCTGTCACTTCGACCACCCGTCACAACACGCATCGGTTCACCGTCCCTCAACGTCGTTGATAAAATTCTCGAGCCCATTTTGCATGAGACTGTCGTCCCCGTCGGTGCGGGTGTTGTCTGGCAAGTCCCGCCTCCATCCGTTCGTGCACAGTCCGCTCAAGACGCTGTTATGCTCGCACTCGACTGCAAGCGTAAAGTTGATGAACTGCCTGATCAAGTGCGCCGTGCGTGTACTACAGCCGTGGCATTCCCGCATGCTCTGAAGGAAGAAATCACCCGTTGGTTGATCGTGCTGCCATCCATGCCTTCCACGGACTTCTTGGTTCAGCTAAGTCAAGCTTTGGGTCCTGTCGTTGCAGGAGAAGCCCACACGACCTCAGGGAAGAACAGTCCTACGCTGAGCGTAGCCCTCGACGAGGCCGAGCTACCCGTCACAGTCAACGGTGACTCGAGCGGCGGGTACATCTTGCACGAGCTTGCCAGCGACTTGCATGTGAGGACGAATAGCGACAAGTAACAGAGGGGGATGCATCCGCGCTACTCCATTCACACGTTGACGGTCAACCATGGTAACGAACGGATCTAAATCTTGTCGCACGTTGTCTTTGAAAGCATCGTCTTGATGGCATCCCGTTATGAAGGGACTCACGAACTATTAATACATCGTGCGAAACCGAGACAGCCTTGTGCTCCAACGCTCCGGCTAAGCAGCGTTTTGAACCGCGTGACCGAAATTTGCCGTGTATTTGTGCTACGTGGCGTCGGGGGCCATGCCTGCCACCAAGGTGACACCACTGCGCCGCACGTTGCTGCGGCAGCTGAGCAACCTTCGTGGCCCGCATGTACACCGACACACAAGCTTTGATGTCTGGGCCCTCGGCATCACGATCGTCATTGGCGGGCAGTACTTTTCATGGAACGCGGGTCTGGCGGCTGGCACGCTCAGCTATGGCATCTCGGTTGTGCTCATGGGCGTCGCGTATCTGTGTCTGACCTTGTCGATGTCTGAAATGACAAGCATGCTGCCGTTTGCCGGTGGCGCGTACGGTCTCGCCCGGTGTACACTGGGGTACTACGTTGGGTTCCTCATGGGCTGCTGCGAAGCAATCGAATACATCATGTACGTGACATGCTCTGTCGTGCAGCTAGGTCGGATGCTCACGACGCGGTGGCCCGACCTGGCCAAGTGGCAGTTTGGCGTGTGGTTTGTCGTGTATGCGGTCGCGTGCGGGGGCCTCCTCGTCGGCGGCAAGTTGTTCTGGAGATGGAACGCCGTGCTGGCGTTGACATCGATTGGAGTCCTCCTCGTGTACTGCGTTGGGTCGGCGGGGAAAGTCGACCTTGCAGCAAATGCAGGCGGGGGTGCCCATTTCGTGATTGGCGGCGCCATGTCGCTGATGAAATACCACCCCCTCGCCTCGTGGTTCTTTGTCGGGATCGAAGCACTCAACACCATGTCCAACGAAGTGCACAACCCCAAGGTGACCATTCCACGAGGCCAAATCGCGTGCATGCTGACGCTGCTTGTGACGGGCGCGTCCGTGTTTGTGGTTACCATCGGGTTGCCCCCTGGGATGCCTGCCGTCGCGACCGAGCTCATGCCCATGAATGTGGGCTTCGTCCTATTGTTTGGCGTGTCGAGTTCGTCCGCGGCGCTCTTTTCCGTCCCGGCTACGTTTGCCACGATCCAAGGCTTCATTTTGGCGTACGCAAACATCGTGTCTGCGCTCGCGTGTTCCAAGCTGCTTCCGCACGGCCTACAGCGGTCATGGCGCAACTGTGATGCCCCCGTGTTTGCTATTGCGGGAGGCAGCGCCCTCAGCTTTGGGCTATGCTTTGTCGACTACTACATCGTTGGGCTAGACGGGATACTGTTCAACGTGTGCATGCTGTTTGCTTGCATCGGGTACACGTCGCAGTGCATTGGGTACATCTACTTGAAGAAGCAGTGCGTAAGCTTAAGTCGTGGGTTCCACAGCCCGTTTGGCATTCCCGGCGCAGTCGTGTCGATGGTCGTGTGGGTCTTTACCATGGTATCCATCATTGGGTTTCAAGACGACCACGAAAACAGCTTGATCGTGGCGCTGGCTATCGTGGCGGCGCTTACGTTGTACTACCACTGCTTTGCCAAGTACCGCCAGACGTTTTCCGAAGACGAGCGGCGTGTGCTCTTTCCCGTGCATGTTGGTGCGTTGATCTTTATGATGTAGCTACCCTAGTCCTGACTGCTCCACAGCGATCCTGAACGCCGCCCCACAGACTCATCGTGCGCTTCGCGGCCAGTCGACGTCCGAGCGCATGGTTATGAACTTCAATCCGTCCTTGAAAAAGTTGATGTTTGTTCCCACGACATTGCATCTGTCAACGATCAAGTCGGCGACCACGATGCAGCTGCACGGGTCCAAGCTCCATGAGGATGCTTCGCAGCCTCCAGAAGCAGCGCCAGCTCAAGAATGCCGAGTTGCCGACCGAGCCAGCAGCCGGGAAACTCCTCCGCCACGAATGGTGCGAGCTCCAACAGAGCTCGATCTCCATCAGTCGATTCGAAAAACTTAACTTGAAACAGAAGGAACGTACCCTGACGCTATACAGCCTCGCAGTCTTGATATCGGCACTCCCAATAAATAGTAGCGTTAGCTCTTGTGTGTTGATATTCCTGTGGCACGCATGCGACGTCGAGTAGTCTGAAGGGCATTCCCACGGTCATCCTACCAAGGATTACCTGTAAACATCTCAGCAACGCTCAGTCACGTGCAGTCGCAATGCATATTGGAGACAATGTTGACACATTTTGGACGACAATCCCAACCAGTGTGAATGCAAAAATATGACGGGGAAACGGCGCGTGTAACCGACGCAACGGTTGTATCGGTTACGGACGTGGTGGTGTTCATCCCTCGTGAAAATGCGCGGCAGGGACAGGTTTGGCCAGTCGTCAAAGAAGCAGACGGCGCCACGAATTCGACGCAGGAGCACCATCCAAGAACTCATCCAACACACCCACGACAGCCTCGACGTGTGGGCCGTCGGGATCACTATCGTTATTGGCGGCCAGTACTATGCATGGAACACCGGGTTGGCATCTGGCACGGTCAGCTATGGTGTCGCCGTGTTGTTTATGGGGATGGCGTACCTTAGCCTGGTGCTATCGATGGCGGAAATGACGAGCATGCTGCCCTTTGCTGGCGGCGCGTACGGCTTGGCCCGGTGCACTCTTGGGTTCTACGTTGGATTTCTTGTTGGTATCTTTGAAGCGATGGAGTATATTGCGTACGTGTCGTGTGCGATGGTGCAGCTCGGCCGCATGGCATGCTTCTACAGCCCAATGGCGCAAACGTCACTTCACGTAATGTGTCTCGTCACGTACGTTATCGCGGCCATCCTAGTCACAATTGGTGGCAAAGTGTTTTGGCATTGGAGCAAGTGTGTCGCTGTCATCGGCATCGCGTGCATCTTAGCCTTTTGTGGCCTGTCCTTTCCATATGGGGATTTGGCGCGGCATGGCGGTGGCGAGTACCAGGTCGTGGGAGGCATATCCAAATTCCTCGAGACGTTTCCGCGTTCGTCATGGCTTTATGCTGGGATCGAGTCGCTGAATATGCTGAGCAACGACGTCACGAATCCAAAGGCGATCATTCCCAAGGGTCAAGTCACGTGCATTCTCACGGTGCTTGCGACATCCTGGGTCGTTTTTCTCGTCACCGTGAGTGTGCCACCGGGAATGCCTCAGGTGGCCCACGAGTTAGCTCCAATGGCCAATGTCTACGCGATGGCTCTTAACATCACGCTGTCTTCGGCGACGGCGATGTCGATACCTGCAGCGTTCGCGACGATCCAAGGACTCATGATGTCGTTCACGAATGTGATTGCAGCCATGGCCGCATCCAAATTGCTTCCGGTGCACCTCGCCGCGCGGTCGACGGTATTCAACACCCCCACGTACGCCACATTTGTAGGGTCTGCTTTGAGTCTGGCACTGTGCGTCGCAGGCAACCTGGTGGACGAGATGGACGCCGTCCTGTTCAACGTGACCATGCTGTTCATGTTTGCCGCGTACACGTCGCAATGTGTGGGGTACATCTTCCTCAAGCACCGGCACAACACTCTTCCCCGATCGTTCCGGAGCCCGCTCGGTATCCCCGGCGCCGTGTTTGCAATCTGCGTGTGGGTCGTCAACATTGTTTCGATCGTGGCCTTTCAACCCGTCAGCTACAGCACGGTCAGCATTGCCACCGCGCTCGTCGTATTCTGGTCTGTCTATTACTTTGCGTACGCGCGGCAGCGGCAGTCGTTCTCGAACGACGAGCGATCGATTCTCCTCTTCGCGCATGTTGGTACGACTAAACATTCCTCGATTGTGCCCAACCGTTTGTCCGAAAGGCAATTGACTGGACTTGCCTAGCCAACTTGGAACATGCCAGACCGAAGTGGACGACCCAAAGCGTCGCCATTGCGCCACACACGGGCTTACACCTGCTTCGGCCGCGGAAGGTACGAGCCGCCCAGAAAACGCCGACCGTGACTTCGGCAGTACCAGCACCACACTGTCGGGTCCAACGGTCCCCCGGTACGCTTCACGTTTCCTCGACGGCCGCCGCGGCGACTCGCCCGCAACCTGACGACCTCATGGGGCGACTCAACCATGCCGACATGCTCGGCTTCTGAGAGCTCCGATGCACTATTTATACTTCATTTCTACAACTGCATCGACCTAGCACGGCACATGGATTTGAATGGAAGGCACCGCTCACGCATCGATGAATGTATGCACAAGGTAGTCGTGCCTCCTCTGCACGCAGACGCAGAAGACAATTTATCGGCACTTAATCTCTTCAGAGTCATCCACAATGGCATGTGATTGAATCGTTGTGGCTAAAATTGCAACAAGGCCAGGAGTCCCCGTTTCACGGTTTCGCTCGCGTCCGACTTTCCGAGTCACTTGTTCGCATTCAACAGTAGGGGACGACGCCATGTCCGTGGCGCCGCATTTGCTCAAGCGCCAAGCGACGTCGTTCAAGGATCGCATTCAGCACGCCCATAGCTCGTGGGACCTATGGGCGATCGGAACAACCATCGTGATCGGGGGTCAGTTCATTTCGTGGAACGCCGGGCTCGTCATTGGCGCTGCCGAATACGGGGTCGCCGTCGTCATCATGGGCATCGCGTACACGTGCCTGGCCTGTTCGATGGCTGAAATGTCGAGCATGCTGCCGTTCGCGGGCGGCGTGTACGGCCTCGGGCGGTGCACGTTGGGGTTTTCAATCGGTTTTGTCCTCGGGTGCTGCGAAGTCCTGGAGTATGCCATGTACGTGGCCACGATGAACGTGACATTGGGCAACATGGTCGTCGTGCGGTGGCCCGACGTTGCTCCGTACCAGCCCTACGTGTGGGTCGCGGCGCACGGGTTCTCGTTGGCGCTGCTGTTCGTCGGCGGCAAAGCGTTTTGGAAATTCAACCTCGTGCTGGCCATGGTGCTCGTGCTCCAAGTGCTCGTGTCCTGCCTCGGGTTTGCCTCCGTCGCCAACTTGAAGCTCTACGCACGCAACTCGACCGAGTTGCCGACGGCCGCGACATCTGTGCTCGACTGGTTCACAACGCTTCCGATCGCATCGTGGTTCTACGTTGGCATCGAAGGCATAAACACGCTCTGCAACGAAGTAGTCGACCCGAAGAATACAATTCCCCGTGGCCAAGTCGCTGCCATCATGACCATGGTGCTCACTGGCATATGCGTCTTCCTCACGGCGATCAGCTGTCCGCCAGGCATATCTGACCTCATCACGTCCATTGCGGTCTTCAACGGCGGCTACACGCACTTCCTCGGTCTCTCTGTCCCCGATGCCACGGTGCTGTCGATTCCCGCTTGCTTTGCATGTATTCCCGGCTTTCTCCTAACCATGGCAAACATCCTTGCGTCCATGG
The DNA here is from genome assembly GCF_000520115.1 of Aphanomyces invadans. NCBI lineage: Eukaryota > Oomycota > Saprolegniomycetes > Saprolegniales > Verrucalvaceae > Aphanomyces > Aphanomyces invadans. The sequence continues at coordinate 767,005 of NW_008580156.1, forward strand.
CCGAGTCCAAGTTGATTCCGTACGGACTGCACCGCCGCCACCCAACGTTTGGAACCCCCGTCCGCACACTCGTGGTATCCATTCTCCTGAGCCTCGGGCTCAGCTTTGTCGTGCATTTTGTCCCGAATGCTGCCACGACCATGTACAACTTGAGTCTGAGCTTTGGCACACTCGCGTACGTGTCACAATGCATTGGGTACATTTTCCTGAAGAAGCGGTATCCGACGATGAAGCGGGAATTCCACAGCCCGTTTGGCGTAGCTGGGGCAATTGTTGCCATGGCGATCTTCGTCGCCAGCTTCATTTCGCTCATGGTGCTCCAGCCATCTTCGAGGAATGCCAACATTTTCTTTGCAGCGATCCTTTTCCTCCTCACGTTGTACTATCACTTGCATGCAAAACGCCGCCAAACGATCTCGGACGACGAACGCAAGATTCTCTTCTTTGTCCATGTCGGTACGTCCTCTGACCCGCCCAGTTGCGGGAAATGCAATGAACAGTCGGCGTGACTGAGGGTGCATGTAGCAAATCACAACGAAGCGAAGCGCAGACATGGCCGACCGCCACATGGCATCATGAAAGTGTTTTACATCCTCACGACGCGACGGTCATCGGTGACGGCAAAGACCGCTCAAACGGCAGTCCAGGACCATCCACACGGTTCAAAGGCACCACCGGTCGGGACACATGCCCCCCCGCGGGCTACAGATTTGCCGCCCGGCGCTGACAAACAAGCATAGCCGATACGATGTTGTAATTGTTGTCTCGATGTTTTGAGAACGGGGTTGAGGATGTGGGGCAGTACGGGTTGGCATGTGCACCTTCTCCCACTCCAGGTCCCATTGCTGCATGTGGTGTAGTAGAATATCGAAGTTTGCAAGGTAGCCCATGGTCATCCAGTTCCACATGGGAGCTGTACAAGAAAACGAGAGGCCGGGGCATGTTTGTTATCGTTGTATACAATGAGTGCGCAAAGGGGGAAGGTCTGACCGCGCCTTCGTCGGGCGCTGATGTGGCCATTCACTTCTCTTTTTTCATCAGGTGTATACAATCGAGTGTGGAATGGGGGAGGCCTCGCCCACGGTCGGGGAGAAGTCGACGGAGAGCTCATTGTAATGCGAACAAGGACGGACTGCCGACGACTTGGTTGATTGGACTGGCGGGCGTCGCGTTCCTGACCGACGCGGTCCTGTTGAGATCCTTCAAGTTGGGCGACTTGACTTTGGCGGTCGGCGAGTGCACACAGCTTGTGTTGGACGAAGACGACTTGATTTGGGGCATGCGCTTGAATACAAAGGTTGCCTTCGAGTGAATCCATGACTTGGCTTTCTGTCGGAGGGTACGAGTCCGTCGCTTGGACAGATTGTGCTTCGCTACACCGTGCTCCATGAAGTGGGCGACAATCCATCAAGCATCAAGCTAGACGTACACACGTGGGCAAAGAACAGGGCTTTGCGCTCTTCTTCTGAAATCGTCTGCCTCTCTTTCGCGACAGCGTAGTAGTAGACGGTGCACACCCCGAGGACACCGACGGCAATCAAGACACTCGTGTGGCCGTCGCCTTGGTAGTTGGCAATGGAAACCATCGTCCAGAGCCACACAGCGCTGGCGTAAATCGCGCCGGCGCGGCCGAATGGACTTTTGTACTTGCGCTCCATCGATCGAAAGTTCTTCTTCAGGTAGAGGTACCCGACGCACTGGGACAGGTACGATATACACCCGAGGAAGATGCATGTGTTGAACACGGTCGTATCGAGCGACGCGTAGAAGTCGACGAAGCACAGGCCAAAGCTCACGCAGGACGCTACCACTATCGCGTACACAGGAGTGTGCCACTTGGGGTGCTTCTCGTGCAGCACGACAGGGATCAACTTGGACCCGGCCATGCACGAAATGATCTTCATGTATGCTTGGACAAATCCTTGGCCAGTGGCAAAGGTGGCGGGAAGTGCCAGCAATGTCGAGATATCGTCCGTGCAGTTGAACAGTTTGTTGAACACAGGATTCATGATGGCGAGCGACGTCGCCACGGACGGCATGCCCGGGTCAACGCTGATCGTGACGAAGAACACCATGATCGACGTGGCGAAGAGCGTGTACATGCACGCCATTTGGCCCATGGGAATCGACCTGCGTGGCTCGACGACTTCAGCGCACAGCCGATTGAGCGACTCGACGCCGACGTAGTACCATGCAGTAAGAGGAAACACGGCCATAAAGTGGTTGAATCCACCGACAAAGTGGAGGGCGGTGCCGCCGCCGTGGGTCGCGATGTCCACGTACGGTAACGATCCGCACACGTACACGATCAAGATGGAAAACGAAAGGAGGGCCAGCGCCATGTTCCATCGCCAGTACACGTTGCCGCCCACGATGAGCATCCCGCTGGACAGGACGTAGCTGATGCCCCACGAGATGTACTGGTGGTCGGCAATGAGCGGCCAAAACTGCGCCACCATGCGCCCCAGCGCCACGAACGCGCATGTGACGTACAGAATATACTGCACCGCTTCGCAGCACCCCACGATAAAGCCGGCGTAAAACCCCCACGTGCACCGTGCGAGGCCAAACGCGCCGCCTTCGAACGGCACCATGCTCGACACTTCCGCCATGCTCATGCACAGCGAGAGGTAGGCGAATCCCATCATAATCGACGCAATGCCGTAGCTGACGGTGCCGGCCGACAACCCTGCATTCCACGAAAAGTACTGCCCCCCAATCACAACTGTGATCCCGACCGCCCACAAGTTGAAGCTGGCAAGTACGACTTGGGACCTTGTGGCGACCACTGGGGATGCCGCAGACAGGACCGCCGGTGCCTGGAGCGGGGCAATCTTCATCGGCTAAGACCTTATTTGTGTTGTGGCAGAAACCGCTCGAGCATGCTCTATCTTTGGCTCGTACAGCGCTGTTGACACGACCTTTCACGTAGCGAGGATATCAACAGCATCGCACTTGCTTCCCACACATGACGACAGGCACGTTGTGATAAACTCAATACATGGCAAGAGTAGAATGTTCCGTTCTTGCGAGTCACTCCGCCGCTCCTATTTTTACGTCGTCGGACGTGTGGAGCGTGCTCGACAAGACGACGACTACGAAAACATGAAGCAATTTGTTTCGATGAGCGAATCATGTCGTGGCAACTATGTTTTCAAGCGCCGCGACGACTGCGATTCTTTCATGGACGGTCCCTTGGACGCCCCCGAACTGCGCTTCTTCTTTGCGCCGACGTCGCCCAAGTGGCGCACGTTTGGATCAGCGGTAACGGCTGTCGTCGACGTTCCGTTGGTCGAAGGGCGCAGCGGCGTCGTCGACACGTTTTTCAGGCCGATTTTCTTGAGGAGGGTGCTGAGGGGTTTACCTTTTCCGCGCGAGTGGTGGCTGCGCTTCGAGTTGTTGTGGTTGGCTAGTCATGACCATGGAGCGTCTCATGCGTATACGCCATGGGCAAAAACGAGGAGTCTCGACTTACCGACGTGAGCGAAGAACAGCGCCTTGCGCTCTTCGTCCGAAAAGGTTTGCTTGTGTTTGGCGTAGATGTGGTAGTATACTGTGGCGACGCCGAGGATGCCCAGCACGAAGAGAAAGCTCGCCTGCGCATCGCCTTGGAACCCCAAGATTGCAATCATGGTCACGACCCAGATTGCAATCGCGTAGATCGCGCCGGCTTTCCCAACGGGGCTTCGGAATTTGCGCTCCATCGTGCGAAAGTTCTTCTTCAAGTAGATGTACCCGACGCACTGCGACAGGTACGAAATGCATCCGAGGAAGATGCACGTGTTAAACAGTACCGCGTCGAGCGCGCAGTAATAGTCGACGAAGCACAGACCAAAGCTGATGGCAGACGTGACAACGATTGCGTACGTCGGGGTTTGGAATCCCGCGTGTTTGCGGTGGAGAATGGCGGGCAGCAAATGCGATCCAGACATGCACGAAATCACCTTTGTGTACGCTTGGACAAATCCTTGGCCCGTGGCAAAGGTTGCGGGCAGCGCGAGCCACATCGAGACGTCGTCGGTGCAATTGAACATGCGGTTGAAACCATGGTTCATGGGGGCCAGCGATGTCGCAACATCGGGCATGCCGGGATTTATGCTGATCGTGACAAAGAAGACGAAGACGGCAGTCGTCACGAGGGTCAACATGCACGCCAGTTGCCCGATCGGAACGGTCACGCGGGGCTCCACCACTTCGGCGCACAGCCGGTTGAGCGACTCGACGCCGACGTAGTACCACGCAGTCAGCGGAAAGACGGCCATGAACTGCGCAAACCCGCCGACAAAGTAGTAGGCGCTGCCACCGCCGTGGGCTGCAATGTCCACGTACGGCAACGACCCGCACACGTACACGACCAAGATGAGGAACGAAACCAACGCCAGCATCATGTTCCATCGCCAGTACACTCTGCCGCCCACAATGAGCATCGCGCTCGACAGGACGTAGCTCAAGAACCAAGACACATATGGGTGGTCAACAATCAATGGCCAAAACGCGGCCACCATGCGCCCCAACGCCACGAACGAGCACGTGACGTACAAGATGTACTGAACCCCTTCGCAGCACCCAATGATAAAGCCGGCGTAAAACCCCCACGTGCATCGCGCAAGGCCGAACGCGCCGCCTTCAAACACGACCATGCTTGACACCTCGGCCATGCACAGGCACATGCACATGTACGCACAGGTCATCATGATCGACGCAATGCCGTAGCTGACAGTGCCAGCCGACAGCCCGACATTCCACGAAAAGTACTGGCCCCCGATCACGACGGTGATCCCAACCGCCCAAAGGTTGAAGCTCGCACTCACAATTTGCGCCGTCGTTGCTTTGGCAACAGGGGTGGCGGCCGAGGTAGCGACCGGCTGGACTTGCATCTTGCTTGGCCCCGTCTGTGACTTCGTTCCAACTGCCGACTGCAGTTTCGCCACCCCCAAGCGTTTCCTCCACCAAATTGAGCTCGTTGCAACGACATTCGACATCATGACGACGAAGATAAGGCGCGGTACTGTCTCAGAACGGGGAGGTTCGAACATCGGGTCAGCATTTTGCGACGGCGCCGCCGTGGTACCCAGCGTCGAATCTTGTCGTGTTGCTGTGAAGTTGCCCAGCAATGTCGTCGAGTCCCATGCCGCCCCCCTCCCCTGTGTTTTAAAACTAGCAATTCAACGGGGCGTCCATCTTGAAATGGATTTGTTGACTTGCAAACATGGTCTCCCCATTGTCCTGTAAACATGCCATCCACAGCGACGCAAGGACGAAACATTTTGGGAACTCTCCGCGTGGACTTCGACCCCTAATGCGTACAACGATGCTGTGCCATGTTGCGAGGAACTTGGATCCGTGCAAGGTGGCCCGCGCTATGCGACTCAAATTTTCGTGAGTGGCGAGGGCGGACCCACACCCGATCACTTGGACCATCCTCTTTTGAGAAAGCTGAGGGTCTCTTGGAGCGCAATAAATCGTATCGTCGGATAGGGCAAAGTCGTGAGGAGCATTTTTGGCTAGCACATTCGCATCCATGGATACACGATTCATGCCCAAATTTTTTGCATGCATATACACAATGGATATCTTGATGGAGTGGCTAATGCTGACTGGTGTGCATCCTTCGGGGCGCTTCGTGAACCGATGGCCCCTTGGAGGCTCCAGAACTGCGCTTCTTTTTGGCCGCCCCGCCTTGCAAGTCGGCGGGGGGCGACGTCGTCGACGTTCCGACAGTCGACGGCCGGGGGGTTGCTGCGACCGTCGCAAGGCGCTTGAGCCCCAGTCGCTTGAGGACAGTGTTCAATTTCCCAGACGATCGCTTGCTCGAGAGATGCGACCGCTTCGAGTTGTTGTGGTTGGCTAACATTCAAACGAGCACGCGCGTCGTACACACACCTCATCAAGTTGATCTGAAAACGTACCAACATGGGCAAAAAACAGAGACTTGCGCTCTTCCTCGGAGAACTTTTGACGCGACTTGGCGTACACCGCGTAGTACAAAGAGCACGAGGCAAGGACGCCAATGACGAGGGCGAAGCTCACTTGACTGTCTTCCTGGAACCCCGCAATGGACAGCATCGTGATGGCCCAAATCAGGATGGCGTAGATCGCGCCGGCTTTCCCAACAGGGCTTCGAAACTTGCGCTCCATCGTGCGAAAATTCTTCTTCAAGTAGATGTACCCGACGCACTGGGACAGGTACGAAATGCACCCAAGGAAGATGCACGTGTTGAACAGAACCGTGTCCAGGCCGCCGTAAAAGTCGACAAAACACAGCGCAAAGCTCACGGTGGACACACCAACGATCGCGTTGACCGGTGTGTGGAGCGTCGGGTGCTTGCGATGTAAGACCTCCGGCACCAAGTGCGATCCCGCCATGGCCGACACGACCTTGGTGTAGGATTGCACAAAGCCTTGGCCGGTCGCGAACGTAGCGGGAAGCACAAACCACATGGACACGTCGTCGGTCGTGTTGAATGCGTTGTTGAAGCCGAGTGTGATGGGCGAAAGCGCCGTCGAAATGGCTGGCATGCCTGGGTTCGTCCCTATCGAGGCGACAAAAACCAAGACGGCACTGGCAAACAACGTCAAGACACAGGACACTTGGCCGAGTGGGATGGTCACGCGCGGCTCGGCAACCTCTCCACACAAACAATTCAACGATTCGACGCCGACAAAGTACCAAGCTCCAAGGGGAAACACCTTCATGAATTGGAAAAACCCCCCGACGACAAGCATGTCATTGCCGCCGGCGTGGGCATGCATATCGACGTGGGGCAACGACGCCAGGACGTACACGAGTAAGATCGCGATCGACACCAAGGCCAGCGCGAGGTTCCATCGCCAGTACACGTTGCCTCCCACGATGAGCATGGCGCTGGCCAAGACGTAGCTGGCGAGCCAGGCGATCCAAGGATACGAGTGAATCAATGGCACAAAGAGCGCCACCATACGCCCCAGCGCCACGAACGAGCATGTGACGTACAGAATGTACTGCACAGCTTCACAGCAACCGACGACAAACCCGGCGTAGAACCCCCACGTGCACCGCGCCAGGCCAAACGCGCCGCCTTCGAACGGCACCATGCTCGACACTTCCGCCATGCACAACGAGATTGATACGTAGGCCAGACCCATCATGATGGACGAAATGCCGTAGCTCAGTGTTCCAGCCGCCAACCCAAGGTTCCACGAAAAGTACTGCCCTCCGATCACGACAGTGATGCCCACGGCCAAAAGGTTGAAGCTGGCACTGGCGATTTGAGCCCTCGTGGCACCGCCTTGCGCGGCAAACGGCGCGATTTTTGCCGACATCGTGACTTGATTTTCTCTGGTCACAAGGTGCCGCGACTCTAGATATATTTGGCCTTCGTGTGGCGTGTGCATGCAAAGGAAGATGTTGGTTATTTTAAGAGCAGGACCCCAACGCTTTGGCCATGTCAACGACGCAAAGTCGTCGAAGGCGGAACAGATTCAATGAATGCGCTGGAGGTCGCTGAAGGTGCGGGAAGGATCTGCTCTTCGTCAACGATGATGCGGTAGACATCCACAGATGCTCGTCCAGTGTCGTCGGTGTGGATGGCTACGTGATCCTCGCGGTACACGGTGTGCGCAATGGGGGGAGTCGTTGCCGCGGCGACAGGTCTTGGCGAAGGCAGTGCTTCAGCCGGACGGCGCAGACAACAACAGTACGCCACAAGGCAGCCAAGACATCCAGCGGCAATGACAGGCGCCAGCCATAGCCAGATGGACTCTCGAGGTGTCATAACAGGAGTTCCGGCGGAGACCACCATGAGTTCGCTCGCACCGGTGATGGGGTGGTGGGAGTTGGAATCCCTGTCCCATGGCGAAACAACTGAAGGGAATCTTTATCGTCGCATTTTTCATTTATGACACATGCTGTGGACGATTCCATCCCTCCGAGGCAATACTCCCAGCCAAAGCTGGAACAAGTCATCGTGCTGTCGTACACGTCGTCGTCGTTCTCGCCGCGATAGGGGATGGTCGTGCATGAGGGCTGGACAACCATCGAAGCATGGCGAGGCAGTAGAAGATGTGGATGTTGGGATGACACGCGAGTTGCGGCGAATTTCGAGGACGGCAGCGCTTGGCGGCAAACTGGCTGGCGGCGCATGACATGGCGAGGGTTGCTGGAAAGTGAAAGAGCGCGACATGCTGGCCCTACGCACGCAGGATGCAGCGGCGAAGATTCATGGCGTCGACCCAAGCTACGGAACCTTCCCTGTCGAGTTGGGAAAATTCGACCAATCACGTCGTTCCATCGCGGCCGCCTGGAATTTTCTGAGAAGAAAATGGCTCGATTCCCTTAACTGTAAAGACCACTTTCACAATGCAAAGGCCACCGCCACCATGGCGACGACAGTCCTCGGCCTCCCATGCCCCTCGTGCAGTCTAGTGTCGTGGCGCAGACATGCCAAAGTTGTAGGTTTGCACATGCCGTATTCGACCTGCCTCCGCCATGCCAAACGAATTGCTTGGCTCAGAGCTCAGCATCGAGTGTCGAACGCAGTTGGTAACGAAATGGAAGAGGAATGTCGAGAGTCTTCGGCACAAGGGATGGCGACGTGGCGACATCCATACACGCAAAATGGGGCCCAACAAACAGGTTTGCATTAACAGATGAGGTCCTTTGGATTTGACGGTGCCGAGTCAGTCAAGTTCAACGTGAGCTTGCGATGGAAGAGTTCGACGAGCGCATCCAAGCAGATTTTTGCGATCGAGGGGTCGTATCGTCCTATGGGATTACATGTAAAGTACATGAATCGACGAGTATGCACGAACCTTTGCTGGATTCGTCTCGGATGAAGGCATGGTCCGCCTTGAGTTCCATCCAGGCAAAGTCGACTTTGGCTTGCGCAAGGGCGTCGTAGATCAAGCGGCGTCCTTGGCGAGGCACATGCGGATCCTTCGTTCCGAAAATCATGAGAATCTCGCCGCGAATGTCGCTGCAACGGGCCAGCGATTCGACTTCATCGACAGCGCGCGGCTTGGCTCCCAGCGTTTCCGAGTGGATGTCCGTGCCAAAGTAGCACACGGCAGCACCAACACGAGGGTCCATCGCAGCACGGAAGGCCAAGTGTCCGCCGAGGCACATACCAGTCACACCTACACGGCCATTGGCATTCGGATGGGCGAGGAGGGCTGTGATGGCGGCTGTCGCATCGTCGTCGAACGATGACAATCGCTTGTCCTTCTTCAACTGGTTCCCCAAATCCGTGCCTGGACCATCGTACGCAAGAACGGTGCCTGGCTCCAAAAAGTTGTGGTACGACTCGCACGACGCAACGATGAAGCCGTGCGCAGCTATCTGACGACAGAATCGGGCGACAGGGCCCGTCACTTGGTAGATTTCGGTGAAGACCAAAATTGAGCACAGCTTTGTGTTGGAGTTTGCCGGGTCCAAGAGCAGGGTTGGCGTGAACCAGTGCAGACGCATCGGCGTCGTCGCCGTCGCGATATCGGTGGTTGTCTCGGTTACGAGCATCGTGAATTTTATGAACATGGATGCACTGGTGCAGTCAATTTAAACTGATTGGTGCAAAAGAGAGAATTTTGACTATAGACGGAGTTCATTGGCTACTCCAAACATATTAATGACCAATCAACGTTATTCAACCTTGGATGCTCGTCCACCATGGCGACGCGGTTGCCTGACGCAACTGGTGCTCCGTCCTTGTGCAGCCACGCTGGCGCAGCATTCTTTTGGTGCACTTATTTCTCGAGCCCTCGGGCTGCATACCATCGAAAGGCTGCTTGTGGTGCAGCCAAGAGCGTGTCGAACCTGGCATTCTTGGCCTGGATGTCCTTGCCGTCTCCCTTATCCCGGATAGTTCGCACGCCCTTGACCGCGGATCCCACCGGCGCCGTCAGTTCTTTGATGTCTTGACCCAGTCGACAGTCGTCTACAAAGTTTTGCAGCAACGCCTGGACTTGTAGCGGCTTGTCGTATTGCTGCTGGTTGGAGGGTTTCTTCTTGGATTTGAGGAATAGCGCAACATACATGACGGCCGACGCTTGGCTGCTCACAAACGGAAACTTGAAGCGCTCAGAACCCAAGGCGACCATCGCCTCTTCCGTTATACGAGTCAGCGCTTGCTCCAACCGACCAGGGATGGTTACGTCCAACGGGGACGACTCGACCAGCGGCGGCAGCTTTGTCGGCAGTTCCAGCGACGCATACATTGACGGTTCGAGGAGAAAGCGTTGTTTGGCAGCGTGGTCGACAAAGCAAAAGATGGTCTGGTGAACGCCGCCAAAATGTATCGACTTCCCTTTCGAATGGACCCCCAGTCCCTTGGACCCTGGCCGAGCTTGTATGTCACGGGGCAGTATCCTTGGAACCCGAGAGCAATGTTCATTCCATGGCAGAGCAAGGTTCCGATGCCTACATCGCGCGCCGACGGTGGCCCCGACGTCGCCGCGGCATCGAGATATTTCCCAGAGTTCGCCACAAACTCGGTAACACTCTTGGGGCAGCCAAGGTAGAACTGGAAGGACTGGAATTCGACACCCAACTCACGATCCAACGTGTGGCTCAGAACCACGCGGTGGGCGGCGAGCCCGACGGGGCAATATGTGGAGATGGTTGGGTGCAGCTGCACCTGGGACTGGGACAAACGGATGTTGTACGTAGGTGCAGGGCGGTGGGACGCTAGCGCCTGCCAATAAGTGGCAGTAGCATCAACGACGTCAGCGATTGCGCGATGCGCCTCGGCGACTACCTTCCACGCTGATTTTCCATCGACGGAAATGCTCTTGACAAACCCAACGCCGTACGTTTTCGTCATGGCAACAAACAACGAAACCCGCGCAGCGTGCCACGATTTGATGCGCTGGAGCAAAGCCAGCGACGTTGCTCCGCGTTTCTGCCCGTCATGGCGAAGTAGCTCGTATGGGGACCCTTCCAGCCACACGACGGTCGCCGGCAAGACGCCTGGGTCGGCGATTTTTTCCCATTCGACCCACTGCGCTACACTGGTCGGATAGCCATCGAGGACCCACCCACGAAGCTGGCACTCGAACGATCGAATTCGAGCCACGAGAACTTGAAGCAGCAATGCTTGTGTGATCGACGTCAAGTCGAATTCGGTGGTGTCGCTGGATGTTTTGAATTCCTGGACCTGTGTCCACAACGACGTGCCTCGTTGGCACGCATGTACCCACTGGAATGCATCGTGGGGCGAGACGAAGACAGCTCCAAACTTGGTGCACAACCCCTTGGCGACAGTCGTTTGGCCACTGCGCGGGCCACCGACGACCGCAATCGACACCCCCGGCACACTTGGACGAGTCGCTCGACTTGCAAATGACCACGGCGCCGCCGCAAACGCATTTACATCGCTCGGCACGTACACTCGCCCGCGATACGCGACGCACACCTGGGACTCGAGCGGGTCCGTGGAGCGATGGGACTCCCCGACGACGGGGCAGTGCGGTCCGTGGTGTCCGATTGTCCAGTACCCAGCTGCCACAAGTGTCCGCACTCGATCGAGGGGAGTGACGTCTAGCTGGCAAAAGATATTGGCCTTCTTGGCGACCCCAGCCTTCAGAAGACTTGCCAGGGCATCTTTTACGACACGCTGGTGCCCACGGTTGGCATCCACGCGGTCGGCAATGCGTACGCCTTGCTCTTTCAGAAAGTCGAGGGCTGCCGTGTACGCCTCAAGTTCCGCCGTGACAATGTCCGTGACTCGAATCGTCTCTTCTTCTCTCGCGGCCGCTTCTTGTGCAGCCAAACGCACTGCCTTTTCCTTGGCGTTTTCCTTTGCTCCATCGTCGCCGTCGTCGTCGGAAGGCGCCTTGGGTGATACGTATGCCCACGACTGCATCTTGCGTTGGACAGCCGTCACAGCATCGATATCCATGGGAACGACTACAAACGGCAGCCATTTGCGCGCCACACACAGCGCAAGCAAATCTAGCGACGGTACTCGCGACTCGGTGAATCCCAGTCCCGGCAAAATGTACGGTGCCGACCCCGCTCTGTCCACGGCAGCCCACTCGGCAGCCAAGCTTGTTCCGTAGAGCTGCACCTTCACCGCGTCGTCGATGTCTTCGTCGTCCGCGGTCCCTGCGTTGAATTTTTCAATGGTCACGAGGCGGTCATACGCCTCAAGCACGCGGTGAAAGTCAAATGTTGTGGCGTGCATGCGCTCCTCCAACGCTTGAGCCTGGCATGAACTTGACGTGAGAATTTATTGAAACGACGAATTGGATGGGCTTACCACAGCTCGACGGCCCGACGACGATGGCCCTAGCAACAACACAATCGGGCGAAACATTGTGGTCGCCGATTGGGGAATGTATTTGCATGGATTCCGGTCAAATGCAGCTTTCTCAGCAGGGCCGACAAAGGCATACGAGCGCTGTTTCATGTAGCTCACCCATTCGGTGGGCTTGCCCGGCACAAGGCGCCACAGCGGAGCTGTCGCAAACGTCACAGGGCAGAATGATCCAGTCTCGCCCCATTGTGCTCGCTGAGCTTCTTCCAAAGACGACATTGGTGGTGTGGTGCTGGAACTGCCGCCATCTTCGTCCGCATCTAAACGATTGAAGTACCACGGATTGAGCTGTCGATGAAGCGCCACAACAATGTCGTCGTCGGTTGTGGTTGCGTCCACGGGAATTGTGATGGTTGTCGCGTTGTCAGCTACAATGCTGGCGAGAAGCGCTTGGACTGAAGCGCGATGTTCCTTTTCTTGATTTGACAGGGGCGCGTCGTCCGGTCCGGGCGGTGGTGGATCGAACACAAGGACAGCATCTGGCAATGCCCCAAGCTCCTTCATCGACGTCCAAGTCGCGGTGGCGATGGAAACCCCGTGGACTATCCATGGGTCCTGCCCTTGCCCAACTAGATGCTGCAGCACCGCGTTCGTCACCACGTCGTGCGGAATACTCTCCCCTGTACGCAGTTTGTTTGCAATTTCAGGATCGGCCGGCGCTGCCAAGATCTTGGTTGGCTCAAACACTATATCCTTGGCGCTTGAATGGCCAATGCTGGAAGCGACGGCGGCGACGACCCGTGGCAGTGAAAACGACGGTGGGGGCAATGTCGTCGCCACAAGGACCCAGAGGCGTTTGGTGTGCGTTTGGAGCCGCGGGAGCCGCAGCTCGTGCAGAGGCGAGATCACGCGCTCGAGGAATGGCTGGGGACTCACTCGGAACGTTCGAAGGGCTTCGGTAGATGACAGCAAATACACCTGCGCACGAGGGAACCATGGGACGATGAGCTGCCACATGGAGCTTCAACCTACCCGACCAGAAAAGAGCGCTGCAAAGGCAGGAAGCCCCTGACGTTTGGGGTCCACGGGGCAAAATCCACGAAAGACTGAGAGCTTCCGCGGTTCCGCTGGCGGTACCAAGTGCTGCACTGGCGCGAGGACGCCGCCGTCTTGAATCAATGGCGCCCAGTCCCCGTAGAGGAGCCATCGGATTTGATCCCCTCGACTGGCCGATGCAACCTCCGGCGGCAACTCGACATGCACGACGGACAAAGACGGAGGCAGTCGCGATAACGGAGGTCGACTCTAGCGGCACGACCACCGTTAGAGCACCCGACCCGTTAAAGAAATCGAAGACAACGATACCCCCGTAAGAGCCGCAACGGCCTGCTGCAAGATTCCAAGGGGCGATTGGTGAAAGGCTATGCGCACGACTTGGGTGTCGGCCGGCACGGTCGCCAACGTTTTGGCCACGCTGCGTTCGTACGCGCTAAATTCGGTCTCGAACGTTTGTAGCCACAAGTTGCCGATGTTTAGCACACGATCTTGATTGACGGGCAGCAAGTACGGGGCATAGTGGTCCTGCAAGCGCAGTCAGCGCATGTGGATGCATGAAAACCAAACAAGGCGCACCAAGGATAGGCGGGGAAACCGACTTGGCGCGAGGGAATCGACAGGAGATGCTGTATTCGCTTTCGCGGTTTCGTCATCTTCTTCATCCGCATCCTCGTTCTCGGCGTCATCGTCCGATGTCGGCGGTGTGACGACTGCAGGGGGCGGGACTGGAGCTGCTGCAGGTTCCACGTATGTATCGGCAAACCCGATGACGCCAGTGAACTGCGCGAGATCGCGGGCAGAGTACAGGAGTCGTCGTTTGGGACACAGCGAGATGGACGCGACGTGCTCGGCACAGTTGGCTTGCGACCCCGTCAAGCACACGACATGCGTGAAATGCAACTACATTACAGCATGTAAGCACCCTCGAGCGCCGGTGTCGACGATGCAAAGGGAGCTCGGAATATGGCCGCCACGTACACCTAGGAATGCGTCGCTGCCCCACGCGTCATGCGGATACAGATCGTCCACGAGAAAGCCTTGGGTGCCTAAGCTGCTTCGTGAGCTTCACCTGTTTCGCGGGCTGGCGCTGTACCTTCCAATGAGTCGACCATGTGATACAACAGCGCAGCGACGGCATCTTCGCGGGACACGGTTCGACCGGACAACAAGACCTCGCGAACTGTAGCGTACAATGCTGCCCGAGGAGTGACGTCTGTAGCATCTGGCGCAGGGGGTGACGTCTTGGCTGCAATCTCAAGCACCAAGGGAATGGAAAAGTAGATCACGCCGAGCTCTTTGGCAAGGGCCATGGCGAGTCGCGACTTGCCAGACCGTGGCGGTCCAACGACGCAAATGCCTGGCCGCGGGGCGATATTTTGCAATAGGTTGGCCACTTCGGGGTCCCAAACTTCGGGCCGGATGCGATCCGTCATGAACGGAACATGCAACGCGCTAGCGGCAGGTTTTGCAGCGGCGACCGCCGCGAGAACGCTGGTCTTCGATGGCTCTCGCAGCATTCTCGGCATCGGTTGCTTAGCCTGGTGCAGGCGGTATTCCGACTCGAGTTGGCCCTTCGTCGTGGCGTGTAATTTCTGCGAGAACGAACTGAACAATTGCGTGTGGATGGCGCAAAGGATTGCTCGGAAGGAAAGAGTCTTCCACTCGGCCTGCGAGATCGTAACACCCGTGATCCAGTCGCCATTTCGATTGTTGCGCAAGAGAGCGTCGGCATCGTTGCTCGACAAGTCTATTGTCTTTGGCGGCAGCTTCTTCAGCTCTACAACGGCACGGCGACTCTCAACCTTCCATCTTCCGTGCACGTATAAAAAAGGTAAACCTGAGTTGGTGCGCCAACGGAACGGGACAACCTCCTTCAGCAACGGCTGCAACTCTGCGGCCGTCGCTTGGAAGAAGGCGTCGTTCAAGTCTGGAATCGTGATGTGTCGCCGGACGTCCATGAGAAAGACGCAATACTACACCACGCCGAGGAGAAATCGATAAAAAGGACGTCGAGCTAGGCAAACCTCGTGCGAGTCGGTGTATGGGCAAAAGATATCGCAGATTTCAAACACGGCATCGGTAAACTCTGCCAGATTCAGCGCATCACGGCCACGGGCATCGTACGGCCAATCTCGCTACAAGGACATGTTTACAAGGGTGTGTGGTTGGCAGGTCGCGTACTTTGGCGAGTTCTCGGGCGGACTCGAGGGTGCTGTTGGTGACGACGACATACGCGACGAGCTGAAAGAAGTCGAGGTATGCGTCCTATGTAAGCCCAAAGACAACGTTTGGTGGGCATCTGTGGCTTGGACCGCCACGTTTACCTCGTGCAATCGGCCGGTGGAGTCTTTTCCCGTGAGACCCCAAAGAAAGTGAATGTGCGCGAGCAGTTCCTCGTCGGCCTTGACTGCTTCGCGGCGCTGAAAACTGAAATCGACGTAGTTGGCCTCGCCCACTTCGACCACGTTCGCCTCGACGCGCTTGGCCACGAAGAGTTGCCGCGACATCTTCGCTCGGGCGTCGCGTGGGGAATTCAACAGTCGGACGTGGCCGTTTCACGTGTAACCGATAACCCACCGCATGACCACAGACCGTGCCAGTGGGTCGCATGCCAATCGGGGCGTTCAACATGCGGCAACACCATCAGCCTTCACGCACCAGGCTGCGCCAGACCGCGCGCTTTGTTCAGCACGTTGAAGTCAGGACGCACTTGCCATTACCGTTCATGCGGCCAGGGTCCAGCCCCATCCGAACGATGCTGAGACAGGACGCTCGTTCTTATGCGTGTGAGTGCAGTGCCAAAACCATGCACCCAGTCAACTCGGACAACCAGCAGACAGAGCGTGGCTGGCCCCAACGGTGTAGCCACGCGCCACCCACCATTTGCATCCACCCAAGGTGCCGCAGAAGATGCTCCGACAAAGAACAAACTTCTTGCAGGCGTGAGTATATCGACATTTTATTTTATTGCTGTATAAAATCAGCGTCTTTTAATGCTTTGACGAATTGGTTTGCTCTCTTTCGTGGCTCACCAAAATGTCAAAGGCAATGTAAAGAATTTGGAAGCCACTCTCAAATCTGTGTCAACGACTCTCCAATCGGAGTTTCCTTCCGCTCAAAGGATGGAACGATCGCGATGCGTGGGCGACACCATCCCACTCGGCAAAGCGCCGTGCCGTCACTTGACGCGTGGCGACATCCTACCTCATGGCACAGTCTCTTCCCGTGCGAATATGCATGGACACGTCGCTAGCCTGCGACCTGTACCTCTATAACGACTACGACGACCTCGACGAATTCGAGCTCGACGTGATAGCCCAGTTGAGTGCTGCCAAGATGCCGTTGACCCTCCCCGCAGACCCTCCACTTGTGCTCGACCAAGTCGCGGCCCGTCACGCAAATCCATGTACACAACCGGCAGTCCAAGTGGTACCCATCGACATGGGTCGTCGGATTCAACTCGAGTGTGCGGTATGTCTGGATGCTGTGCAAGTGCCAACAGCTACCACGTGCGGCCATATTTATTGTCGAACTTGCATCGTCGAGTCCCTCCACGTGCGAAAAAAGTGTCCCATGTGCATGACCAAGCTCACGTTTCGCAACATTCACCCGCTTTACTTCAATTGAATTGTTTCGTTTGGCGTTTACATCGCTTGGTTGCCCACTCGGTAGGAACCATCAAAATCCAAATGAAGTAGCAAGTCCTGCAGCACAGGCAATCCTGTCAGCCTTGGCGTCTACCAGTCGTCGTCGTACCTGCGCTGCCGGGGACGAATCACGCTCCAGTGTGCTGCAAAGGTCTGTAAAATCTCCGTGGGTGGTCGTGGCCAAGTGCTCAAGCACTCGCTTCAACGCAACGGGCCTCGTCGCGT
Source organism: Aphanomyces invadans (assembly GCF_000520115.1). NCBI lineage: Eukaryota > Oomycota > Saprolegniomycetes > Saprolegniales > Verrucalvaceae > Aphanomyces > Aphanomyces invadans. Next base: position 784,163 of record NW_008580156.1, read on the forward strand.
TGTTTTGAATCAATTCGACACCTCGCATGATGTGGTGGAGGCAGGCTTGAATTGCCAGCTGCACCTACCCCAGCCACATCAGTCATGGCACACTAGAAGGCGACGACAAATCCTGCGGTAAATACCTCATGGGATGGCCTGTCGAGGAAGCATCTGGACAAGACAAAGTCAAACCCCAGGCGCGTGACACGCAAGACGGTCGCACCTGGTACTGACGGCGTTGATATAGTTGTCGTGCAGGTGCTTGAACGCCGCGGCGTCCTGACAAGCGTCAGCCTTGCGAGTGAAGCGGTGCCATTCGTCTGCAATCGACTATTGCATGGATAAGAAGCTGTGTTGCAATGTCGTAGTACCTGAAAGGAATGCGCAACTAGCGTCGTGCACAAGTGGTGGTCGACGTGCGCTCTCAAGTGACCCGACCGCGTCGCGACGGTCGGGTGTGCCGTCAGAATCCGCCGAACGCTTTGCAACGACAGCGCAATCGCTTTGAGTTGAAAGAGGTGTTTGTGCAGCACAGCATACTGCTGCAGCGTCGACTTGGACACGACCACGTCTACCAGCACCGACGGCAACGCGTACACAGGGTCAATGTGCAGCAGCACTTGGTCAAGCGAAGGGGCCATCGTTGGGTCTCCAAGGACTATCACGTACAGATGAAAATTGCATTCCAACTCTACCGAAAGACGTACTCGTTTCCAACTCGTCTGTCGGGCGAAAGGCAAAGAGCGCTGTCGATTCGGTCACGTGGAAATTGGCTTCGTCCAGCGCGTTGGCCAGCAAGTCGTTCAACGCTCCTGGCACCCCCCAGTTCACACGACTCGCCGTGTCAAGCCCCAGAATGAATTCTTGCATGAAGCGGTCGACCCACAGTCCTGTCCAAGATCCCTTCACACTCGGGTCGCTTCGATCGACTTACCTCCACTGAGCAACATCACGTCGTGCAGCGTTCCCAAGTGTTGCATTAAGTGGACATGCTCGCGAAGCACGTTCAGCGCCACCGTGCCAACAAACGCTCGCTGGTTCAAAACGGGACCCGTCATGCTGACTCGAACAAGTGTCTCGACGGGGGCATACTCCATCGTGTTGTCCTACCAATCATCGCACTGCACCATCAGCTCGCGCATCGGGGCAAGTTTTCGTTACCATGACCATCAATTGCCGGTATGTTTCCAATACGTGCGCATAATCCGACGTGAGATGGGTGGGGGCAAACACATCTTGCTCCAAGAGTCTTGTCGGCTGGCTCGGTCCCTCCTGCGCCACGGTCCACTCGATCGTAATGTTGTTGTTTGGATCAGCGACCTGTTTCTTTGGAGTGTCTTCGTGAACCCGAAATACAAGACTCGACACCGAGTCGATGCCTCCACCAGAGGGAGCCAATACTTTGACGCTGGGTCGACTGTGGACACCCAAGTTGGCAAATTGGGCGTACAAAGTGTCGCCAAGCGCATCGCCGTCGCCACCTGGAGGGTGCGAGACACGCACGGATGGTCGTCGAGCGGGCTCGTGCTCGTGTGTTCGTCCATAGAGCAAGTCGCTGGCGCTACTTCCATCTCCACCAGGCTCTTGGAGAACCTTGATATGGGTCACGTGCGCATCCGCACTGGCTTCGTTGTCCGTTGGATACAGCAGACTCGACACTGCGCTTCCGCTCCCGCCTGGTTCTTGCATCACGCGGACAGACGACACAACTTTGTGCTCCGTATTTCCGTCGACTTTTCCACCATAGATTGCATTTTCAGCACCGTCACTGTTGCCGCCAGGTTGTTGACGGAGCCTGACTTGGGGAGCGCTACATGAATTCTCCAACTCGTCGCCATGGTAAATCGCATTGCTTGCCGCGGCTCCGCTCCCACCGAGCTTCTGAGTCACGCGTGTCGTGTACTCGACACCTAGCTTGGATTCCTGGCTGTAGATGGCGCAGGCTGCGTCACTTCCACCGCCACCCGGCGCTTTCAAGACTCGCACAGAGGTGCTGTGGGGGTTTGCCGCCCCATCAACGCTGAACGAACAGGTTGAGTTCTCCAGGGCGTGGCTATCGCCTCCGGGTTGTTTGAGCACCCTCACAGAGTGTTTCTGGTGCCGCTCAGAGTTCGCGTTGCCGCCAGGCGCTTGGAGCACTCGAATGGAGTTGTCGTGGTCTGTCTGGTCTAGTTGTAGGAGCTCAGTTGCGGAGCTGTCGATCCCTCGATGCAATTGTCGACTGGTGGGTTTACGGTGCATTGGATCTGCTTGTGGGTTGCGAGCGAGATCGATTCGAGCAGCTGCACACAAGGATGAAATGCCAAAGCAAACTTTCGTGTTGAGATCATACCTGCATACCAAGCCGATGATTCGTCCCGATATAGATTTGTGAGGGCTGCTTTAAAGCTTTCGCTTCGTTCCACGCGAGCTTTGCGCCACAACGCTCGTCGGTGCTTTCGGTCGGCTTCTGCCATGAGTCCTTCGTAACTAGGTATACCGTGTTGCGCACAGCATTTACACGTGTTCGAGCATACATTTCGAGCAGCCTCGCTTTATCTCGGTCGGCTTTTTCCTGAGCGGCGACCGACTGTTTCCGTTCCAATTCTTGATCCATGAGCAGTTGCTGAGCCTGTTGCTGGACTCGCAATTCGCTCTGTTCGGCAATTTGTTCGTCCAGGAGCTTTCGTTGGAGTTGCTGCCTCAGCCGCTTCATCTCTCGCTGCATACCGTCGTAGGCACGAGCATTCTACAACCATCTCAAACGAGCACGAAACTAGAACGCGTGTACCTCGTGCGCATTGGATTGCATCGACTTCTCCACCGGCGACGACGACATTTGGAGCGCAAAGATCGAGTCAGCAAGAGCCTGCATCTTGTCGTCTGCGTATTTCTCCACGGCAGATCGACACATTTGCAAGTTGGACGCGTGTTGCTCCAGGTACCGCTGCAAATCCTGGTATAAATGCAAACAATTGACACAGGAACGTTACCTCGATGCCTTCGTGATCCGTCACAAGGTGAAGCGACGCCCACTTGCTCTACTCCAACGCCGTCGTGCCTTCGTCACGAGAGTTCGAAGCAATGAACGAGCTTACCGAGCTGAGGTAGTATAGGTGCGATTGCACTGTTCGCGTCACTCGGAGCAATGCGCCGGTTTCGGAGATCGCGCGGATGAGGGCCTCGTCATGCTGGAGGCAGTCCAACGTGTCAAACATGCCGTCATGGGCGAATTCCACCTACTCAACGATCGTATGGTCAGGACGACAGGCATCATTTTACGAACGTCTTCGTCGGTAGACTCGCCGAGGTAGATCCACTGTGTCAACGCTTGAAAGTACGGCTCGCTCAGTTGGACGAAAAACCACATGGAGATCGCGGCCGCGGCGGGGTCGCAAAATTGAGATCGAACGATTGCATGATACACCCGGTTGAGCATACCCACGCCAGTAGGCAACATCGACATGATAGCCTGCGCTTCTGTCAGTTCAACCCAAGGTCGAGCGCTACCTACTCAATACCTGGTTCTCGACCCACAGGTCGTCGTCGTCGCACATGAAGAGCATTGCGACGACCTGTAGACGCCGCCGTACCGTGGACGTAGCCGTCCATACCTTTACCAACGTCCTTGTGTCCGCTTTGCGCTCCAGCACGAACGCCTGAAGGAGAACTCAACAGATGCACCATGCTACAGGAATGTTGTACGTGTTGTCCTGCGAGAAAATACTGAAGCGCATTCCCCATCCGTTGGAGCACACGACCGCCGCGTGTGCCGTGCTGGCCGAAATGCGTCGCCAGCACAGAAAGCCGATGAACGAGTGTTCCCGTTCGTGCAAACACCTACAATACATGTGAAACTGGCACTCAGAATGGCTTGTACACCTGAACGAAATTGGCGACGTCGATCCGAGTGGTTGTCCTCAGTAGGGATGCAGTGGTGTGGTAAAAATCAAACCCGCGCCGTTGAAAGAAGGCCGACTCGATGCCATGTAACACTTCGAGGATACCCTATAGAGCTCTCAGTTCCAAACATGTGTGCTGACGTGGCAAGATCTTACCGCGACGAGAGCGACCTCCGTCACGGCCGCCACGTCAGACGAGCTTGCGCTTGCATGAGCGTTGTCGCCATGCAAGCATCCGCCCAGCATGCTGCGATTCTCCACATATACTTTTTTGGGCCCAAGATTTTCCCACACTTGAAGCAGTGATGATTCTCCCGTCGTTTTGGGATGCGTCTTTGACACGGTCGATGATGGCAAGTCGACGTCCACGATTGTCTTGTGCGTGGAAAACAGCAAGTTGCAGTCGCGCGGGTTGTCCTGTCGAGGCTTTTCGACTCGAACTGGTGCAGTGGTGTCGCTGAGCATTCGTTGCCGCCGAGGCAGGTGCTTGTTCGCTCTAAATGGACAACGTCGACTCAAGTACGAGGAGTGCCAAGACGATTCCGGCGTACGAGAGAGCATTCGAGACGAGATCCGGTGGAGTGTCATACAGAGGAGGCACACTCAAATGGAGCTGTACATGTTGATCCGTGGTGAGATGGTTTGGGTGGGCAATTCTTACGTCGAATCGAATGAGCTGCGCGTCTGTACGGTGGAATGCGCTGTGCTGCAACGCTCCAAAGAGATCGGCGGGCTTGATTGTGTCCTTTTCATGCCAAAAGTCGCTCTGCAAGGCACTGTGGCCAGGTAAGGCCGACATGGCATCGAGCATGTCCTTCCTACATCAGTCGTGGCCATACAGGGCGAAGTCACTTGGAACGACTCACGCATCTCGGTGGGAAACCGTGTCGTGCATATGAAACAGCGCATGCGGTGTATTTGCCAATGCTGCGTTCGATTGCACGACATATTCGCCCATTCGGCGGTTGTAGCACTGCGATGGATGCTGTTGTAGCAGCAGCTAGTAAAGTGGGCTGTCGTTTAGGGAAACATGGCACGCCTTCCAGGGAAAATGAAGGATACCTGCAGCACATGAGGACCAAGTCTAGTGTCGGCAAAGGAACGCCCGGAGTCTCCACCAGACAGTGCCAGAAGCACGCGTAGGATGGACAAGAAGTCATTATCTTGGACATCTTTGCCTGAATAGAATGCATTATGTTCCATGCACCAAAGTCATCAAGATGGAGTAGATGCGTACTTTGAATACAGTGATCAATGACGGCGTCGACACCATCAGCAATCTGCAACCTGATGCAGTCGATATCAATGAGGCGACTTCGCAAATGGAAAAGTGACGGACAAACTGTGGTGTTGTCGGAGATAATACGCCAAGGAAGCGTATTCGCGAACGACAAAAGCGGCAGCGTTGTCATTGTCTACCTCGACGGTTGTGGTAGCTGCCTGTATCAGAGATACACCCGTCAGATCGAAGCAGGCGACGGCCCGTCCGTCCTACGTGTGTAAAAAGCAGAATGGCGAAGGCATGACGCAAGTCTTTGATTGACCCGCTTGTGCCCACCTACGTATGGATAGAGTATTCTCTCGACTGACGTTGTTGCCCTGACCTCCAGCTTCCGAAGGGCTTGGAGAAGGCCGACGACGCTGCCCCTTGATGGGATTGCGTCGCCGATCATGGTTGCGATTGCACTTGTCCTCCTAACATCCGGATACAGCCACTGATTCTTTTCAGTGACACAATCCCAAATAAATAATTCAGATAAATTCAGAAAAGATAAGTGGGATAAAGTTGCATTGATGATGGACATGGAGTGCGAACGTCGCCGCCAGGTCGAAGAAGGCAAGCGATGCAGATCGAGTCGCCGACTTTTCCGAGGTTGCGAGCGGTGGAATGGCATCGTAGCTACCACTTCTTTGGTCATGGCAGCACGACAAAGCGAGCGACTTCCAGGACGCAATATAGGGCCACTCGATTATACTACGCTAAAACTCATAGTCGCTACACAGACTGATGAGGGACGGTCGGGCTGCGTCGTCTTGGTGCGTTGAATGTGGTCGCTTGAAGTTGCCAAAGCTTTGGGGCAGTGGAATCAAGTCGTTTCGAGGAGACGACGGCACGCCGAGGCCGACCTTATCGAATTCTTCCTCCACGAACGCTGTGGTGGTGGGCTGCGCCACGCGCCTCCACCGGTCAGGACGGCATTCCTTTGTGCTATCTTGATACGTATAAGCAGATGTGTGGGCTGGACCATGGTCCCATGTTCTGTACTCGTGCAGGACGAGCGGTTGCAGGTATTGCGCATTGGTTGTGGTCTTGGGCGGCGGCTGGTGTGGAGGGACGGGTTCCGAGTCGATACAAAACTTGGAAAAATCGTGGGACGTCGGTGGACTCAGCTCTTGGCTGGACAGTGTCGTCGTCGTGGACGATCGAAACGATCGTTTGGGCATGTTCAGATGATGCTGGGCGAGATGTTGGTGGAGAGCTGTCGACGCCGCCATGGTGGGCTGCGGGGGTTTCACAACGTCGACGGTCGCTACGTCCTCTTCCAGCATTCGAATTGCCATGTGCCCACTGCGATCTGATGACCGAGAGTGCCGCTGGCTGGATCGGGGCGACGACAATCGCGTTGGGTGCTGCTGGTCAAACGAACGATGGGCACTTCGGTTCATTTCTCTGTCTTGATAGCCAGAATGCTGAGAGCGCGTAACTCCTGGGCTGGACACGACGAGGTGCTCCGAGATAGACCGGCCAGCGTGACGTTTTGACATGAAAAGGCGTCGGGTCAGTGTGGACTCGTTGCTGCTCGTACTGCATGGCAGACAAGCCCGAACGGATTTACGCTCGACGGCGCCAAGCATGACGGTGGTCGAGCACACGTTGCAGATGGCCCCGGTGCAGAGCCGGCAGTGGTGTCGCCGTCGAAACAGCGTGAACGTTTTGAGGCACGTGGAGCAGTGCAGTTCGTCGCCGAATTCGACATGGTCGGCCACAGCCACCGACACATCGCGGCACATGACAGCGATTTCGTGAACGAACGTGTACGCCATGCGCTCCATCCACTTTTCGCGCTTGCGATTCCGCATGGCACACAGGATAAAGCTGACACGCGATACGTCACGGTCGTGTGTTCGTTCAATGAGAAAGCCCGATCGATTCAGGTTGACGCGGGTGGCCGAGGAGTACGGGACAGGAAACAGATCGACGGCGTCCCATAGCTGCGTCATGAACTCGATCGAGGCGTCGGGTGCAGTCGCCAGATCGAGCTCGTGTCGACGGCTATCGTAAACTTTTGTGTGGCTGAGAAAGATAAAGTCGTGATATTCGGCGCCTTCCGTGCCAAACGTCATCCAGTGCAGGTGTGCTGTGTCGTGGGGCTTGCCAACGTCTGTCGTTCCACGGTGGATGGCTCCAAGCGTGTCGCCGCGATGAAACCACGGCTTCCCGATCTTCGTCATGACCTGGTGGAAGTGATTGCCCAAGTCGAGGGAAGCCGCAAGCGGTCCAACTTGGCTTGACGCGTTCACCGACGCTCTGACCATGTAGTCGCCAGATGACGAGTACCCCTGGCACAACAACACGCCATTCTTCTCCTTGTAGTACGTCCACTGACTCGACTTGGACGACGACGACGACACGATCGATGTGTCTTGATACAGAAAGTCGTGGCTCTTGACGACCGCGGCATGCATGAGTTTGTCGTGGACCGACGCGGGGAACCCATTGGCGGCGATCCCGTGTAGGCGGCGTAGGAACACGTTGGCCGCTTCGTCGGCAACGGCTGTTGGATTGCGAGCGTGCATCGACGACAGGGTCGGCCCGAGCATGGCACCGTGCTGCATGTGTCCTAGCTTGGCTCGACGCAGAGATGGTATAAACAACGGTGCCTCGCAGTGTGTACCTCCAAAAGTTGGGGTCCGTACCATACAGTGCCTTCCTCCATCAAAACCTGTGACCGCCGTGACACACACTTGGACCAGCAACGTCGATGCGGACGCTCTGGGCGACCACCCGCAGCATCTCCTGGCCCGTCGTCGACGTTTAACGAGAAAAACACGTGGCGTTTGAAGGACTTAACCCTCTTTGGCATGTCGCCAAAATGCTTCGACGATGCCGGTTGTTCACGGCGTCGGGGAACGTGGCGAATGTGATTCTCCTTGATGCAAATCACAGCTATGCAGGCTTCCAAAGTGTTTGTACAGGTCTTCGTCCAGAGTTGTGTTTTGTACTAGATCGAAGTGACCTGTCGCCGCCTGGCGCTCGTTCCGATGGCAGCGTCGAGTTTAGACAAAATTAACGTATTATTGGGTGCGAACCCAAGACGTGTACCGAAATCCATCTGAATTAAAGTATACTGCTTGCACTATCCTCGTCCACGCGACAACAAAGAGAACCCCGTCGCCGAAAACCCCCCAGTCGCGTGGGGAAAATTCGGTCAAAAATGGCCAAATTCGAGTTGCCGAGTGCAGACGATCGAGAACGAAAATAACGCTACCGACACAATCCGAGGCAGCCAGGGCTCACTCCCCCAAGAGAACTTGGCAGGGTCAGCAAACAAGGCGCAGGTTTCTGCTTGAATGGCGGACACTGGCCGTGGTTACAGAGTTGATTCTAGCGATGGCCACCCTCGTTTTAGCAAAATATTCGCTTGGTTTTCGAAAAAACATGTCAAGAAACTCAACCAATCCGAGCGACAGAACACTGTATGTGTCTGGCGACCTTTCGCGAGCAGCATCTTGGAAGGCCACACCCAAAAGGAATTCTGCGCCGCCGGCTTTTTGGCCACACCCGATTGCGCAGGTTCGTTCTTCGAGTGGGGGCGGCACAATGCTGCACTGGTCCAGAGGCGTCAATGTGCGCAGCCACTACGAAGCCCCAAGCGAGGCGTCCGATGAAAGTTGCTGCGCGTAGCAAGGCTCGGGCACACACGCACCGACCAGGTTTTGTTGATACTGTGTTCGACGATACACGGAGGGCTCAAGTCGTTATGGTTGTTGCTGCCTGATACTCCTTGCAACTGCTTCCCCCATCTACATTCAGGCGAGGGGCATCGTTCAGGCTGTATAGGGGCGAGGAACTTGCCATACGTTGTCTCAAAGGAGGAACCTGCTAACATTTGCCTTGGCGCACCCATGCGCAAATACTATGGTTGACATAACCCCTGGCAATCGCTCTTTGTTTGGACCTAGGCACAGTGTCAATGAACAAGGGTGGTGTACGCAAACAGTGCACAATTGCTTGGAGTGTCACAGACTGAGCTTGGCGTTGTCAGGAATGCACCATGCTGACAGAATGTTCGATACAGCACCCACTCGTCCCCTCGCATCAGAAAGTCGCAACACGCGCGGATGACCTCCTTTACAGACCAAACACGCTTCAAGTCCCCGTCCACGAGTATTCCGGCTCAAATGAGCACCCTCTTTCATTGCTACACATAAAGGCATGTGGTCCACGCAAAGCTAGTGCAGCACTATGCCTCCCTTCCTTCCGACGATGACGAAGACGGTTTTGGAACGACTGCATGCATTCAAGCCAGTGTCGGCCCCATGCACTTGTCGTCATTGACACGGTTCGTCTGTTCCCGTTTACATTGCACCGCCGCCACGTACAGCGCGGCGCCTTCCGTCATCTCTTGCTGTGACGTCGCACACGGCATCGTTGTCGACGCAGGTCGACCGCTCTGGACTTGCGAACACTGCACTTGTTCGGTATCCGGAAATTTGCGAAATTATCCGGAATGGCTCGTCCGATAGAATCTTTTGTGACCCTCAAGCAGGCGCGCGATGGGAGGAAGGCCCCCATGCGTTCCGTTGGCCTCGTCGTATGTATCGTTTTGCGCCAAAAAGCATGCCGACCCCATCGCAGACGTAGATCAAGTGTTCGAGTATGCTGCTATTGCATGCGACAGCCGCACGTTTCTTGACGACGGCGGTGTGTAGGAATCAATCCTTGGCACTGCATGTTGACAACATGGACCCGGAGGAGGTACGTGCCTTGAACCCGACGGTGATTCGCCGGGTCTGACGGTATGTCCGTGTAGGTTCGCATCATGTTTGACTTTCTCTCGAAGTGTACGACCATCGAGCATGCTCATGTCGATGTGGGCAAAGTTCCGACGAAGCGAGGTGCAATGCAACAGTGTCCGTCGACGCGCTGACGTTTGACAATTGTAGCGTTTCGCCAAAAGTTGATTCGCCTTGGCCTGGATGAGCCGTACGCTATGCTTCCACAAGGTTACCTCAAAATTATGAGGTACACCAACCATGTGATGCTCGCAAGTCCATCAACCATGCGCAGAAGCATCAGCGTCATGGCCTCCAAGGCAACGGAGCTCGTGTCTCTTCATCTAGCAGGCATTCAAATCCCTCTTGAAGTCGCTTCTGATCTCGCCAGTGTGGGTATACATCGTTTTTCATTTTTGTGTCCTTTCGTGACGAGGTGATGCGCAGGGACTCCACGCATGTCGTGCCCTGCAGTCCATTAGTTTCGAAGGCTCGAACTTGGGCGACAACGGATTGGACAGTGCGTGATCATGTTGGACTCTCCACAGCAACATCAGTCTTGTAGTTCTCGAAGAACAATTGGCAAACCGCCCGAGCTTGTGCCACTTGGGCTTGGCACACTGCAAGCTCACGGACACCAGCGCGCGGCCCCTCGCCCGCATTATCAGGGTATGTCGCATGGGTTGCTATGATCGCGCCTAGTCAATCGCGGTCGGATCAGGCGCAAGCTGCTCGCCGTGATGAAGTCTATTGGAGCACAACCTTGCGCGGCCAAACCGTGCCGAATCGAGGCGAAGGCTGTTTCCTGCTAAACTTGGAGTCGAATGCGTTTGGCGATGCCGCCACCGATATCTTGTGCCATTCGTTGTACAACGACAATTGGCTCTACGGTTCGATCCACTTGTTTTGCGACCATGCGAATTGCGTCCCTGCCGTAGGGTTGAACCTGAATGGAAATACCGTCGGGCCCCGCGGCGTGCTCAACTTTGCCGACATTTTGCAAACCAACACGACGCTGACGGTGCTTTTGCTGCAAAGCAACTCAAACACAGGTACGTGGAAGTGTTGTCGTCTTGACGGGCATGCGCTGGATTCGGGTGCATGCCTTGAATGACGAAGGAACTTTGTCTTAGACGACCGAGTTGCATCGTTTATCAATACGCTGCTACGGGATCGACAAAAGGCTACGACGTCGATGAATCATCCCATGGAGCACATGCTGCTCAAGGCAGTGCTCAAGTCGTGGGGGTGTCGCCGCCGCACGGCCGAGGACGATCTACTGGCAAAACTGCTCAACAAACGCAAAAAGACTAGCGTTGTCAGCAAAGTTGACCATCGCGGACCGAATCTAGTGCGTCGGGCAAGACCCACCGCGCCGTTCGTTTCTACATCTGTGGTGCGTGAACTTGCGCACATTTGCATGACATGGCTCTGTGCAAACAGTCTACCAAACTACGCCGACCGCCTTTGGCAACGTCCAGTGCCAGAACGACATTACACAGCGTGAAATCCAAATCAGCGGGAAGGCCACAAAAGGCCGTGGCGAAGTCGAAGCCGACCGGCGGGGGGGCGATTCCCTCGCTCGAGAATCGCGGCAATGTCTCCGACCCGTCGTTACGTCAAAAAGTTGATGCGGCGGCGAGACCTGTTGAAGATACAACGGCGCTAGACATGCTCGTCGACCAACGGGTGTTCCGGTCCAACCAAGAACCAACCTCCAACCCTGCCAAGCGTCAGGACGAGCAATTGGTATGGTCCGGGCAACAATCTACTCTCTGGAGTTCGCGGTGTTGTCTTTAGCTCGTCAAGTTGATGGAGCGCATCTCGACGCTCGAATCTGCCCAGGAAAAGGCACAAGAGCACATTGACCGCGTCGAGGTTGGCCGAACTGCAAAATCAATCCTGGTCATATATGCACGCTGACAAGGGTCATTCCAGGCAGAAAACGTGGCGCTCAAGCAGCGACTGCTCGCGGAGCCCAAGGGCGCGCAGCCGACGGCCGAGGCTGAAATGATTCAAGCTTTGGAGTCCGCGATTGTTCAGCTCACGGCACAAGTCCACACCCTCGAGAAAACACGGAAGGCGTCACCCAAAGCAAAACGCATCGTCGCCACTGAACCACTGACGGATGCCATGCTCGACGACCTGTCCGTCCAACTGAAGCGCAGTTTCGGCCTCGACGAGTAAACAATCATCGCCGTTGTACAAAGTATGGAGAGAAACGTCAATTATCGTTCAAGCAGGACGTGCGAAAGTCCTCTTGCTGTGGACCATACGTGCAGAGCAAGTTGCAACAGGTTTCGTTCAGACCGTGACTTGGTGCCGGTGGAAGTGACGGCCAGCGACGCGGGAGGGTCGTACGCATCGCTTGAGAGCAAAAGCACCTCCCATGTACACATACTGGTGGTCATGCCATGGCTCGCACTGAAAAGGCAGACTGGGTGGCCAGCGTTTGTCGGCACCCGAGCCCTTCATTGAACATAGTCGTCAGCGTTCAAACCGTCGTCGTCGTTGGCGCGTTTCGGAGGAAATCTGCGCTGGAACGTCAGAAATCACACACTTGCAATCCATGCGAGCGACAAAGGCAGCATGTACCGAAAATCGGGGTTGGGTAGGAATTCGTCCCCGACCCATGTGAACGAAATCCGATGGGCTTTGAGCCACTCGCGCATGGCGCTTCGTTTCTGGCTCGGTTTGATGTTGTCCAGGTGGTCTCGGAACAGATCGTTCGTGACGACGCAGCCATCGTGAGTGCCTACGCACACGACTCGACATCATCAGGACGGCCATTGCGATCTTCTCTGCGATGTCAAACGCGCCATACCTGCGTACTGAATGCAGTACGAGTCGTCGTAGTCCTGGGGTGGCGTGGCAATGATGAGCCCTTCCAGCACCATTGCCTGGAGCAGCGTGACGTCGTCGGGCAGTTTGGTCGGACTCACGTCGTACCCGACGTTTGCCATGCGCTTCTGAGCGCCAACCGTCTCGTACTTGAGCAAGTAGTCTGGGAGAAACGCAATCACTTTGTGGCCCCGAGCGATGTAGTGGTCGATCACCAGTCGAATACCACGGCACGAAAACTTGGCATTCAAACCATGGCGCATCGCGACGTTGGCCGCATCGACTACGATCAAGCACTTCCAGTCGGCCGGGGCAGCGCCGCTACCGCGAAAGTCCACAGGCTGTAGTTGGCGGCGTGCGGGCGTGTCATGTGAACGGTGGAAGGGGTGTCGTTTGTTCATGGCAGCGCTCTGTTTTTGCATCGGCGCTTGCCACTGCACTCCAGATAGAATGCCGCGAACACGACCGCTGTCAGGAGCAGCGTCCTTGTTTTCGGGGCATGCATTCGACATCGGTGCGCTATCGTTCCCGTCGTCATCAGCCGTGTTGAAGCTCGTTTCGAAGCCGCAGAACTCGCACATGCCTGCATCGATAGCTATCGAGTTCGAACACTGGGGACAGTCAGCTGTCATGGACGGCTTCATCGTCGTGGCCTGGGGCGCCACCTTCTCCACACGCTTGTACGGCAGATACGGCTCTGTCCACCCCATCTTGACGGCGGTCGAGACGAATCCCATGATTCGCACAAGACGCATCGACAGCACGTCGACAACCATTTCATCAAGAGTCGACGTCTCGCCCTCGTTCTGGCACCGCAGCACTCTGGCAAGTGGAAGGAATCCTCGCACTTCAACGTCGTCCCAGAGTGCCGGGCTTGTCCCGTCCCATGTGTCAGAACGGTGGTCGCTCCTGAGCTTGGCATGCACGAGAGGCAGGAAGCGTGACATGGCTTCGCGCAGCTTCGTCGACAAGGCATGGGAGAGGAACCACGGATGCGCGCGCAGCCAGTCCAAGCTTAGCGTAAGCGCGGGCAGGAGGGACTCGTCGAGGTCCGACGCCGTCACGGCTTCCACCAGAGCGGTCGTTAGTAGAAACACGAGCTGCAGCGCATAGCGGACATTGTCGTGGTTTGGCCACTGTGGCCACTCGGCTTGAAAGAACATTGGATCGTCCGTGATGACCGATGGGGCCAGCGACGTCGACCCGACTGGCACCTGGCAGTTGTGCACAGAAAACAGCGCCAGGGCTATCGTGCGCATGAAGAACGCTCGATGGTGCTCGGCGGTAGTCGCGAGTGCGCGCCGCCACGCATCGACGGCCGATGGCATTTCAAACTCGAGCTTGCAAATGTCGATGCTGGTAAACAACCGAGAAAAGCAGTGGAGCAAATGGGCGCTGCAATGTGTCGTGATCTCTGGCGAGTTGAAGGGAATGGCTGCGGCCGGGAGTTTGACTGTCGTGAGCGTCGTCAAGAGGTTTTCGCGGGCGCAGAACGGCGTAGCGCAAGCCAAGCTGCGACTGTAGAAGTATACAGCGTCAAGGGTTTGATTCTGGTGAAGAGCGAGAAGGGCCAGTTGGTTGTACACTTTGCCATTCGACGGGTTGTAGCGCAGTGCATGGTGATATTGAGTCTCAGCCATCCGCCACGACCGCGATGCTTTCGGCAACAATCCTTGGCCATACCGAGCGACGTCGCCAAGGGCCACGTACGTCATGTGAATCGAATGAGTCGTTGCGTGGCCGCGGCGTACTTCGTTGGAAGAGGACGACGCATTGGTCAAGCGCATGAGCAGGTTCGTGTAGAAGGCGGTGCATGTCGCCAACAGGGCGGTCACGGCGTCTCGCAGGTGCTGGCTCACGTGGCCGCCAGCGTGCGGCGCCGCACCTCGGAGTTTCCCTTGCAATGGGTCGATTTCTTTGTACCAGCTCATCCAGAGACGTTCGTTGAGGTCCTGCCAAGACACACTTGAGTCGAATCGCGTGGTGCGACTGTACCAATTTCAACACGGTGGACGTTTCCGAGTGTGCAAGAAGAAGCTCACAGTACGATTCGCGGCACGCCTGGCGAAGGCACGCAATGCCGCGCTCGTGCTCTGCCACGCGCGTTCCGCCGAGAAGGCGCTTGAGGTGCTCTTCCCATCGCTTGATGCTTGCCAGGAGCAAATCGGGGGCGACGCCTGTTGGGTTGAACCCAAAGGGGTACGAGTTGTCGAGGTCGTGCCGCGGCGGATGGTGCAAGACATGCTGGCTGCATGCACATGGTCAGGAACGCTTTGATATGGACGATGTGAACACGTCGTCACCTGGTTGAGTGCAACTTGGATTTCTCCTTGTGTTCTTGAAGCAGCGTAAACATGACTTCAGCGCGCACGAGTTTATTGACTGTCTCGTCCTCGACGCGTTTGACCATGGCCTCGTGCTGTCGGTCGCGAATCTCACGCTTCCTCTTTTCGTCTTCCAAGTGCTTGCGTTGGTACTCGCGTTGTTTATTGAGCTGTTGTTCCCGATTGCGCCGGATCAGCGTGATGTCGTCGGCGTCCAGCACAGTTGGCGCAAGCGCGTTCTTGTCGACGTCATCGTCGACTCCCTTCGCCTTGGCTTTCGACCGATTCTTGGATTTTCGAGGAGTGCCACCTGGCTTTGGACCGCGAGGTGGGGCAAGGTTTGCCGGTTCTTCGGTGGCCAATGGCGCTGGTGCAGCAGACGTACCTGCGTCGCCCCCACTTGATGTCTTTTTGCGGTAGCGCAGTCGCTGCTTTGCCTTCTTGAGGTCCGCTGAGTCGGGAGTAGTCGACATGGCCAAGTTAAGATGCGGTGGGGTGGAAGGGTGGTCATTCCAATCAGAAACCGCCATGCAAGCCTGGAAATGAGTAGCATTGGTTGGATAAAAACCGATAATTACTTCTTATTGACCAATCATACCGTTTTATATAGTACATTTTAACCAATCAAAACGTGACCTTGATCAATACCCTAGTTCAAATGCTGTCCAAAACTCGTCCGACTCCTCCTTGCCCCGAACGACTTTGACAGGACCGGCCGAGACGGAAGCGTCGCGCTGCACCCTTTCCACCAGGTCCTCGTCCGTCCAATTGCTGTCGCACGCGTCCCCGATCCAGATATAATCGCAGTCGCCGGGGACATGTAACCAACCCACGAGATGCGGCAACAGGTCGCTGCTGTCGTAGTCGCGCAACAGCTCCCACGATTCATCGTCCACGGATTCCATCACCCGAAATTGAGGTTTCGCGTTCGAGGGCAACGGATGCAGTGACGAACCTGCCGAAGCCGTTGTGTCCTCGTCTTGGTGTACAAGAGAAGGCGTACTCCACGCCACATCATCATAGTCGACTAGGATGGCGCCTTCCGATCTTGATGACTGTATCCAAGCCAAGAACGCCGTGCTTTCTCGGCCCTCCCACTGCACTACAATGTTCGGCAGGTTTGGTTCACTCCACAAGTGGAGATACCACTGCAACTCCATCAGACCTGAGCAAGCAACGTGATCGCGCACTCATGTACCTTGTGAAAGTCTTGTGTAGCTAAAGCCACATCGGCTTCCTTGGCATCTTGTCCGCGCCACAGATACGCCATCAAAGAATCGACAGGGTAGAGGTAAATGCAGCTGGATCGGCGTTGGACGTGCGAAGGAGGGGCATGGATTCTAGTGTGCGGGGAGAACCAGCAAGGTTTGAGGACCTTGGTGGTGAGGTCGTGCAGTGCGTGAGGCACATATCGGAACACTTGAGGTCGCTTGGCGGGGTCTAGGCGTTGGGCATGCAGTTCCATGAGTTGGCAGATGAACCCTGCGTTTGGGCTGCATACATCGCGTGCTGCTTTCACCTGAATCCGACACGATGGTGATGCAATGGACGAGAATTGTTGAAGGAAACCTCCTTACCTGGGCAAATGCCTGTTCGTACGACAGAGATTCCCGGCACATGAGGATTGCAATGGCGGTTGCGCACGATCTACTCACGCCTTGTTGGCACAACACGATAATGTTGTCCTTTGCTGATCTCGCCGTTTGAACTGCATCCAAAACACGGGGAAGGAATGGCACGATTTCTTGCGTCGCGCCGTCCCGCAATGCCAAAGTCAATACATGTCGAATGTTCGCTGGTGGTGGGTTCACGGGTTCGAATGGTACTTCGGACGCCAAATTGACCAAGCAATGCGGCTGCTGCGGCCATTGAACTCTGTGACCAGCGACGAATAGCCATGACCGAATCTCAGACAACAGCGGTGCGCACACCGCCAGTCGCTCCTTGCGCGACGGAGGGTCGACGTCCTGTGCAGACTGTTGGATTCGTCTGCCACCTCCAATGCTTTTTCGTGGTGCGGACGGTACGATACCGAACGCTTCGGTAGAGACCGCCGCCGGCGACGATGCCCGTTGACCCATCGGCAGGGTTGCGCGTGAAATTTGGGTATGAAACGTCTCTGACGGTTACATAGGCATCCGGATAATAACATTCGATATCCAAACCAGCTGAGGAAACTACACGACGACGGTGAGCTCTGGGTTACAGTCTTGAAGCTGCCGTTGCGTATTGCCGGGCGCTTTCGGCTTGGAGACAATGGGCATCGTCGTGACGGCCTTCACACGAAAGCATTTCACGTACACGACAATGGCAAAGATACCAAGTAACACGAGGACTATGGCCAGGACGGCTGAGATGACGGCACTGTTCGCCATGGTCTTGCCCAACACATGCTGCCCCATGTCTATCGAGAACGACTGCAGCGCAGCGGTCAGGGACGTCAAGTTTACATCCATATTGGGCCATGAAATCGACATGTCAGTGATGGCATCGGCGGGGGAAGCAACAGTCACGTCAGCATTGTGGCTGTCCCCGTTAGTGGAAGGTGGCCAAAGCAAGGTGGCACAGCTGGTTAAGTAAGCATTGTCTTCGTTCTTGTCCAGGCGACACAACCGACACGAAGTGAATGGAATGCAGCCCACTAATGTGGAAGTACCCGCGTCGTTGCACCGACGATCCAAGATTCCCACGGTGCCTTTAAGGGTCACGACCGCGGATGGGAGACAAGTGTTCAAATCGCACGGGTGATAGTCCAGTCCACTGGAGGCATTCACGAGGCAGCGTCGACAGGCTACTCCAGTCGACAAGCAACCCTTGCCTCCATAAACAGGGCATTGCGAATCGTAAATGGCAGAAATACCCGTGGATGGTTCCTCTGGGTACAAGTACGACGGGCAATTGACCTGAGATGTCGGCGCTACGACGGGGTACACGCTGGCAGGACAAGGGTTGAATGTGGATGAAATTTCTGTGTCGAACAGCTTGCACTTGCGGCAATACGTCTGCGGCACGCAGTTCGTGGCATCTCGTTCACATGTCTGGTCCGAGAACACGGACACGCCGTTGGACACATCCGTTGACGGTATCAACTGAAGGGCAACACACACTTGTACTCCGCTTGACGTAGTTGACGAAATTCCGACGTCTGAGCCAGACTGCACAAGGATGGCGGTAGCTGTTGACATGACGAAAGCGATGGCCGCGTAGTGAAGCACCAAGAATCTCATCCGAGATGACGAAGAAGGAATTGTGGCGAGTGCGTTGCCATTCTCCTCGAAACTGCCATCCATACGGATAACCAATGTATGTATCCGGAAAACCGTGCCTGCTGTAAAAATGAAACCGATCCATCGCTAGGAAATGGGCCTACAAGGCACTCCTTCGCCGCGACAATATCCCACGTCGACGATGTATTTGGGACTGAGAGCAAGCTGCGTATTCAACACTCAGTGGCCATCACACCAGCATGCATGCGCTGCGTAGTTGAACTTGTGCCCGAATTGGTGATTCGTTGTTCTCGACACTCAATGACGTGGAGAGTGGCATCATGTATTATTGCACTGTCCACGAGTGAATTGCCAACAACGCCATAGCAATGGACGCTTCCGTCGACTTTCCTGCGTCGGTTCCAACAAGGAGTTCGCTGAGTCCAAGCACGTCGTCCCGCATCGAGTCCAAGTCGTTCATCTCGGCGAATGCTTTTGCTCGCAAGCACAACCCATTGATATGCTCGGGACGTCGGTTCAGCAGCCGCGTTGTGTACTTGACGACGCCTTGCCAGTCGCGGGCATGCCAAGATGCTTTTGCCATGTACTCCAACACTTGGCACTGGCTTTCAAGTTGTAGACGGTCTGATTGCAAGACTTGAGCCCCAAGTGCCAGCACCTCGTCGAATTCCTTGGACGACAACGCGTCCATTATCTTGATTACGTCTTGATCGTTGCCAGCTACACCAAGGGCCATGAAGAGTTGAGGTGTCTCCATGAGTTACCTGACGAGGCATTCGCTATAGCTTCTTGAATGAGAGCACGAATAGCATCGTAGTACGGTGCATGGTGTCGCAGGACGAGATCGTTGTGACCTGCATTAGGGAACACTTTCAGGGTCTTCTTGGTTGTTCCACAAGCGGCATACAATTCTTTGCCTTGGCTCACTGGATAGCACGGAATTGAAGCGGTGAAAACGTTGCACATCTTCCATGTGCACAAAAATTGTACCTGGGGCAATCTCGTCGTCCTCACCGTGGATGATAAGCACAGATGTCGTCGCGGGTAATTGAGTCATTTTGTCGAGTGAGTGAAAGAGCTCTGGTAGCATTTGAAGCATGCCAGCTCCGCCTGGGAGCATCATGGCCATTTGATTAACCATAGGAAGTTGCAAGATGGAATGGAAGCCGCTCTCGATGATCAGGCCATGAAACTTGGATGGGAATTTTTTCGCCAAGTGAATTGCACACTGTGACCCAATGGATCTACTCATGACGTTTACTGTGAAAAATTGAAAGGATGGACTCCATGGACCTGCCAAACAAGACGACGGGCACGTTTGAGGTGAGAACCGAGTCAAGTTGACTTGCCACGAGCTCTGCATCTCCGAGGAGGCTTGACAGGCTCGGTTCGCTAGAGCTCCATCCATATCCCCTGTAGTCCACGACCAGCAAGGCTGTCGGGATAGCTTGAGATGCCAATACTGACGACGCTGCAGCATAATCTGGAGCAATCTCTGCATTGCCATGGAAAAGCAATACGACTGCTCCGTACGTCGGTGACGGTCGGTAGAAGCGGTAGCCCAGCGAAACTGCGGGAGAAGCAAACGTGCCATCGGTGGCGTTCGATGGAAGCAACGAGTTCTTGGCATGGGAGCGGGGATGGAACGCCACGGACGTGACGAGCGGCAGATCCCACAACGACATTTTGAGAATGCATTTCGAATTTCCAACGCGATTTTGGCCAATCAGAATAGTCCCCTTCTCGTTGGGGCGGATATCGGTGCTGTCATCGGAGGCAACATGCGCACCCATGATCTTTGTGCAAGTTCATGCATTGCTCTCTAGCATCTGCTGCACGTGGCGTGTCTGGGCGGATGCAAGCTCGAAGGAGTACGTGAACAATGCCCACATGTAAGTGGAGACGAAATCGACTCGACATGCTGATTGTCATGGCTGGGCAGCGCTCGCATCACAAGGAACGGATTCTCCACCATTGCATTCAGAGTGTGTTGTCAAGAGGCGCCGTGAACAATGCAGGTCAAAACGAGGTGAATGCTCACAAGGACGGCATGGTTCGAACGATCCCATGATATTAGCTACGCAAACGCCAGGACATGGTGCCTTCGCGCTCATCCACAAACGTTGGAGGATCGCACATGTGGCGATCGCTTATTGCGCGTATGAACACTACCTTGGACATACCAAAAGAGTTCTTGGTCTATGTCGTTCGTAAGCGAGAAAGTCAGAAGTCGAGCTGTTCAATCAGCTCGTGCGCGATTGCGTCGCTTTCTCGGCCTTTAGCATTTGACCCATCATTGCCGCCTATGACCGTATACGTCCAATGCGACGCAAAACACCATCCTCTATCGCTTAAACGAGCTTTCGTCCTTCGTGCGTACCTTAATCCATCCGCCATTACGTCTCGATGAATCGACGTGGAGTGGATCGTCCATCGTTCAACTGCCACAGGAACATTTCGATACAACCCAAATATTAACTGTTACAAGTTTTTTCGCTTATACGAATTGCTTGTTCTTCGCTTTGGCGCCAAGAAATACTAAGTGTGGAAGGATCTCCGTGTTGCAACCTGAGAGCGCAGGAAAGAAGGTAGCGCGAGTCGAACCGGAGAGAGCGGCGCGGGAAGATGCACATCAAGAGCGTTGTGGTGTGTGGATTCCGAAGCTACAAGGAAGAAGCGATTGTCGAGAGCTTCTCAAAGGGGCAGAATGTCGTCATTGGCCGAAACGGGACTGGGAAGAGCAACATGTTTGATGCAATTCGGTTTGGATTGCTGACGGAACGCTTCTCCAACTTGCGTCAGGAAGAACGACAGGCGCTGCTTCATGAAGGGTCAGGCAAACATGTTATGAGTGCGTACGTGGAAATCACGTTCTGCAACCGCGACGGGCGATTGCCGCTGGACACGGAAGATGTTGTCCTCCGTCGTACAATTGGGGTCAAGAAAGACGAGTTTTTCTTAAACCGCAAGCACATCACAAAACAAGACGTGAATCACCTTCTGGAAAGCGCAGGTTTCTCGCGCTCGAATCCATATTACATCGTGCAACAAGGGAAAGTGAATGCGTTAGCACTCATGAAGGACAGAGAACGCCTTGAGTTGCTCAAGGACGTTGCCGGCACAAAAGTGTACGAAGATCGTCGCGTTGAGTCGCTCAAGATTATTCAAGAATCTCAAGGTCGTCGCGAAAAGATCCTGGAAGTTATCTCGTATATAGAAGGCCGCCTCAACGAACTCGAGGAGGAAAAAGACGAACTGAAGGAATACCAAGACTTGGACAAGGAAAAACGAGCGCTCGAGTACATGATGCACGAGAAGGAACTACAGAGTGTGCGCATGGATCTTGAAGCCATTGAACGCAGCCGCATCGAAGAATCCAACGTTTCCAACGAGTTGCATGCGAGGGAACGCGAGCTGGCCGACCTAATCAAGCAAGCGAGCAAGGCAAGCCACCGAACTAGCGAAGGCATCGAAACGCTCAACAGAGAAAAGGCCAGGATGGAGGCGGAACGCAGTGAACTGATCAAGGCCAAGTACGCGTTGGAGATGGAAGTGAAAGAATTGACGGAGGGCGTTGCTCTCGACGCCACCACGAGCGAGTCGCTCTCGAAGGAACTGCACACGATTCAAAGCCAAGTTCATGAGATTGAATCCGAATTGTCGTCTCAGTGGATCCCAAAATTTGAAGCGTTGACGAGCAAGTTGAATGAAACGAAACAACAGCTCGCTACGAGTACTCTTGAGGCAGACGCGCTGGTAACGAAGAAAGGGCGCAAGTCGCAGTTCAAGAGTCAGAACGAGCGCGATGCGTTTTTGGCGTCAGAAATCAAGGAAATCGCAACTCTCATGAAGCGCAAGGAAAATGAGTGCGCGTCATTCCGGCAGTCGATTGCCACGTCCGAGCGCCAGATCAGTTATGCGCAACACGAGCTCAACAACCAAACCAACATGATGGCGAACCATCGCGCCGAGTTGGAGGAATTTGCCCACTCGTTGAAAGAACTCAAGGAAAAGCGCAATACGATGTCCGAAACTCGCAAAGATCGTTGGCGCGAAGAAGATGCAATTAACCACGAGGTCAAGCGGCTTACAGATCAACTCGCCAAGAGTGAATCTGTTCTGCAATCTACTATGGCATACGACGTCCGTCGTGGCCTCGATGTTGTCTGTGAGTGGCGTGACACGGGTAAGTTCCGAGGCATCTATGGCCCGCTCATCGAACTGGTGGAGCCTGTGGACGAGCGTTTCTGTATTGCCGTGGACGAAGCTGCTGGTGGTTCGTTTTTCCATGTAGTCGTCGACACGGACGACACAGCGACCAAGATTATGCGCGAACTCGAGCGGAACAACCTCGGCCGCGTCACATTTTTGCCTCTGAATCGGCTCAAAGTCAACGAGAACGAACAGTACTTGTCAAATGACGACGTGGTGCCGTTGATAGACAAGCTCAACTTCGGCCGAGACATCCGCAAGGCTGTCTTGACAGCATTTGGCAAAAAATTGTTGTGTCGTGACTTGGACACGTGTGCCGAGTACGCCGAGCGCACCGACATGGATTGCTTGACATTGGACGGCGACATGGTCCACCGTCGTGGCGGGTTGAACGGCGGGTACAAAGACCCGCAACGGTCGCGATCGCGCGCTCAAATGGAAGTGAAACGGGCTGAGAAGGAACTTGAAGCCGTGAAGAAGGAAGCCAAGAAGGTCCGGTATGCCGCCCAACTAGCCGATCAACACGTGTCGAGTATCATGGGAGAGATTCAAAAGCAAGACGCTGAAAAGCAACATGCACTCGAGTCGTACGCGCAATTACAAAAGGACAACGAACGGCTGGAACTGCAAATTGCAAAAGATACAACCAACATGGACGAAAAGCACGAGATGCTGCAAACGTGGACTCAAGTCATCGCTGACTTGCAGGCTAAGCGAGAAGTGCTAGAGGCAGAGTTGGGCCAGCCGATGGAAGATTCGCTGTCGGCTGTTGACTCTCACCGCCTCGAAGCTCTCCACACCATGATCGCCGAGTTGAAGACTACGGAACGTCGCCAGCGCCAAGAGCTGGAAACTGTGCGAAGCAAAAAGTCCAATCTCGAGACGATCCTCCATGACAACTTGCAACGCCGTGCCAAGGAAATCCAAGGCCAAATTGAAATATCCAGTGTGTGGTCTTTGCATGCCACAGAACGAAAATCGTTGGTGGAAATGAAGGCGGTGGATTTGCGTGACGCGACCCGCGCGGTTGAGCGCCACGACACGCAGTGGAAAGAATTGGAAGGCAAGGCGCGGCGGTTGGAGCATCAGTTGCTGCAGGAGAGTCAAGCTCTCGAGAAGCACCGACAGGATCTTGCTAACGTGAAACAACTCGTGGCGGAAGAATCGAGCAAGGCTGATCGCATATTAACGAAACGCCGGCGGTTGCTCCAGAGACGCGAAGCCGCGATGCGTGACATTCGGGAACTCGGGACGCTACCAACTTCCGAACTTGACAAGTTCAAGGCGTGCTCCCACAAAGAAATCTCAACACGTTTTACCAAATGTACGGAAAAGCTCAAAAGCTTTGCCCATGTGAACAAGAAAGCGTTGGACCAGTATGTCAACTTTTCCGAGCAGCGCGAGACGTTGATGTCCCGAAAAGAAGAACTGGATATGGGCGACGAGTCCATTAAAGAGCTGATCGAGGTCCTCGACCGCCGCAAAGACGAAGCGATACTGCGCACGTTCAAGGGTGTGAGTCATCACTTTACTCAAGTGTTTCGAGAACTCGTGCCAACGGGCGAAGGCAAGATGGTAATCCTGCGAGGAGAGGACACGGACAACGAAACGGACACGTCCTCGTTTGTGGGGGTCCAAATCAAGGTCAACTTCCGTGGTGAAGGCGACGCGTACTTGATGAGTCAGCTATCGGGGGGGCAAAAGGCGCTCGTCGCGCTGGCATTTATCTTCGCCATTCAACGATGCGACCCGGCCCCGTTTTATTTGTTCGATGAAATTGATCAAGCGCTCGACTCGACGCATCGGGCGGCCGTTGCTGCCTTGATTCAGCGCCAAGCCCACTCAGAAGAAAACCCAGCACAGGTATTTCACGTGTCAGTCGTCGAGGCTTCGCCAGGCTCATCACGGTGTGGGATGTAGTTTATCACGTCGACGTTTCGACCTGAACTCGTCATGGTCGCGGACCAATTCTATGGCATCAGCCACCAAAACAAGATCAGCAACATCCAGCCCATGACCAAGGAGGAGTCTCTCGACTTCATAGCTGACATTATGGCCGATGAAGAGGCCGTGGAAAGCCAACAATGACGTGTATGGCCAATCTCCCATAAAGCACGAAATTGACTCCCTCGATCGCAGTCGACTCTGTGCAGCGGTGATACATGTGTGTACCTTCTATGGCAACAGGCACAGTTAACGTAATGCAGGTACACAAGCGAAACCAGACGTACCCGAGGGCGACGAGGGGAGCGGGGCATTGGTGTCGTTGGGTGCCATTGAGCCTGATAACGACCGAGTCTGTTGTCAAAGGGAGATGATGCCTTGGCACCCATAGGAGAACGCACGAACGACTTGGCTCGACCTTGGGCACAGACGCCTCGACGATTTCTCGTTGACCATCCTAGTCGCGATGGTGTTCTCTCCAAGTTAGCCCGCACTACGACGCCACCTAGTACGCGTAGGACACGTGGAAAGGAGCCAGCATGTAACACGTGAGATACATGGCGCACATGGCACAGACGTCGACATTGGTCCCATCTGCCCCACACAACCGCGAGCGATATTACCCATCACGGTGAACACGTTGATCATCATCACCCCGCGACTTTTAAACGTTCACCAAGACGAAGGTTCTGGCTCGGCATGGCCACCTCCGTCCATGATGTGATTTCGCCCTCGCACAGTGTCCAGTCGACGTCAGCCCTGCGTAGCCACGACGGGAATCAAGGTGATCACTAGCCCATGAAGCTGGCGCGGCCGTTGACGGTACACAAACCTCGTCTGGAGCCACTGTTGTCGATGGACACGTTGTCTCCTCTGCCGCCCAACGGGACTCAGGTCGGGTGTGTGTGCCGGGGCGTGTAACATGCTCACAAGAATCGCCGCACCTCGCACCGCTTCTCCTCCACGGACATACACACCGCGGGACCCGCCTCCAACATCGCGTCGAAACGACGTCGATAGATATTCCCACCTATCCCACTCACTCCGGGGTCCCTGCGCCGCCGCTGACATCCCTTGCCGAACGGCCGCACTTAGTAATACTACTATGCCAACCGCGGAGCGAAGTGGACAAACACATGGGGGCAATGATGTACCGCATCGCAGTCCCAACAACTTGCCTGTCTACACCCACGTCGTCCCGCCGGTTCTCCACCTCCTCATCCACCTCGCGCGCAGAATGCACCGCGACGGACGCGACCATGGTCCATCCTGTGGGTGTAGAGGCCTCCCGACAAGACATTTTGTCTACACGAGGCCGTGTGGCAATACAGGAGCCAATCCGATTGCTACACATCGGGTGTCCTTGATGGGATTGGTTGAAAATAAAAGTTATAACCAATCACATGGAAGAAAGAACTCGCCATATTTGGCTACTATAGTAACCCACTGAGTTGCTTTACCGACCAGAACCAACTGACTCGTGCCCAGTTGTTTCCTCAATCGCATCCATCCGCTGAAGGACGCAGGCGCCAGGAGCGAGCGAGAGAGCGTGCGACAGAGACACTTCCGCGGCGGTATATGTACTACACCGACTCGCTCAACTACCAAAAGGAGGTGCAGACGAAGCAGCCCACGACAGGTACCACCAAGCACGGCCCCGACGCTCGTGGCCGATCGAATTCTCAACCAGGCAACGCCCCTTCCTCCCACATGAGCGTGAGTTCTTCCAATTCGTACGGCTCTGGCAACGGCAATTCCGCCGACGGCAGCAGCGCTTTGTATTTATTCCCGATGGTCGAGAAAATGTTTCGTATCAAGATCACTGAAGACATCGAGCGCGATCTGCGGTATCTCGGTCAGTCCCGCGCAGACGCGCTCATTTCCGAGTTTGACATGACGCCTGTCAAAGAACAAAAGGGAGTTCAGCTCTATGAACTGGCTGAGCAAGAATTCTACACGATGAAGGCCGTCGTCTTGACCCCCAAAGCCAGCATCCACGACGTGATGAACCTCATGGACATGGCGACCACCAACAGCTTCCGCGACACGATGGGAGACATCTTTGGCTCGCTCTTCCTTGACGGTGCCGTGCTGTACGCTTCTCCCAAGGACATTACTCGTCCCAACGAGAGTTTGACCGTCAACTGGATGGCCCTTCGGAGTTCCAAGTCGCACATGCCTCATCGTGACTACGTCTTCCTCAAGTACGGCGACTGCTTTGGCCGCGAATCGAGTCTCGACACCGATCCCCACGGCAGCACGAGCAACTCGTACGTCGGCGCGAGCATCTGGGAAAGCATCGAATTCGACGGATGCGGGCCCCTACCCGAGTCGCAGAACGTCGTGCGCCTCAAGTTTCGGCGGTGCGGTTTCGTAATTGAGGACAGCGTCACGAACGACTCGCTCAAGGTGTCGTTCTACTTGTCCGAGTCCCATCCCGGTCGATCCACTGTGAGCAACTTGACCAAGTCGTGGATGACCAGGCTCCTCCTGTGCGTGTCCGAGATCTCGGCGACGCTCATGACCAAACACTTGTCGGAGCAAACGTTGCTGGCGCGCCACGAGTTTACAAAGGACGGGTATTGCTGCTTCATTTGTCTCACAAAATTCACGTTGATGCGACGGAAGCACCACTGCCGCGTCTGTGGCGACGTTGTGTGTGGCAAATGCTCCCAGATGAAGTCGGTGCGCCAGAACGGGGTAAACAAAGACGTTCGCATCTGCCTCCAGTGCTCGAGCGCGTCGAGCGTTATGTCCATCAGCACGCGCAACTCGAGCACAAGCAGCAACGGCTTTGTCCAACCCAACCATAAAATCCGTGCCATGACGTCGTCCAGTTCGAGCAACTCACTCTTCAACGGCGGGGGCAGCAGCTCCGTCTCTTCGGCGGACAGCGCGTGCGGCCTCGACTACACAGAGGGCGCTTACCAGAAGCACAAGAACGTCATCTTGGAAGATACAGAGACCCCCAACTCGCGACAGGCGTCACCGAAGATTGTTCTCCAGCCGCATTACGCCGGATCGCCGAGCAACTCGTCCGCCGCGTCTTCTGGAGTGTCCCAAGTGCGCTACGGACCATCGACGTCATCCACGCCCAAACCCCAGCCGTCGTCGGACCTGATCTTGCTCGATCAAATCGACGTCCAGACGCTGCCATCGACGCTCGTCGCGCCGCCGCCATCGTCAAGTCCGAGCCTGACGCCGCCGTTGCTCACGATCTCGTCTTCGTCTACCACTGCTCTGCCGTCCAATGCTGTCATCAAGGAGAACTCGATCTACACGTACGCGCTGAGCTACTCGCTGCGCCAGGACTGGCCCAAGGCGCCGATGCCGCGCAACGAAGCTGCGCGCCTGCTCAAAGTGCGCAGCTTGTACCTCATGGACCCAGACAACCAGTTCCAGGACATGGTCGATGTGGCATCGACGACGCTGAGCTGCTCGATCGCAGCGATTTGTGTGATCGGCGACAAGACAGGGTTCATGCTGGCCAAGCTCGGCCTCGGGAAGCGCGAGGTATCGCGAAACATTTTGTTTGACGCGCACACGATCATGAGCACGACGCCAACAATCGTTCTCGATGCGACGCAGGACGCGCGGTTCGCGGAAAACCCGTTGGTCGTGGACGGGATTATCCATTTCTACGTCGGGATACCGCTCGTGACGTCGGACGGCATGGTCGTCGGGTCGTTCTCGGTCGCGGACCACGTCGCTCGGAAGGAACTGACCGGCGACCAACTCTACTTTTTGCAAAACTTGGCCAACTTAGCGCTGAGGGGGATTGAAAACAACACGGCCAAGTACACGAACCAGACGACGACGCTGTCGGCGAACCCGCTCTCGGACGTCGGCGGGAGCACCACAGCCACGTACTCGCAGGCGCTCGACGAGGACCTGGACTTGAAACGAGCCGCCAACACGATGCAGGAACTCCTCAACAAAGCGTATGCGACCCAGGTCAAGGTATCGATGGCGACGACGCCGGTGCATCACCACCAGTACGCCCCCAAGTGAACACCGTGACCAAGGCAAGCCGCATCCAGGATTGTACGACGTCGGGTTGTGTAGGCGTCCTAGTAGACGAGCTCGAGAGGTCGGGGAGAGCACGAAACCCACCATCAACATGCAGTGTGTATGTCAAGTGTGCGTCGCGGCGACACTCGATTGAAACGAAAATGGGATGCATTGTTTATGACGGTCCTGTGCGCGTGGATGCACACGAGGGAGGGCGCGTCGACTAATCCTCTTCGTCCGTTTCGATGCCCGCAAAAAAGTTCTCCAACCCTTCCTCGTAGTCGTCGTACACCTTGGGCTTGTTGTTCATGAGCTTGACGCCGCTGTCCAACAACGTTTCCAAGTGCGCCTTTTGTTTCCACTGCATCAACGTCTCTTCCAGTTCCATGCCGGCCTTCGTGATAAGCATGTCGACCACGCGCGGGTCCTTCACGTCGGCGTTCTTGCGGAAGAACGCTTGCACAGCCAAGCGTGCCTCCGACGGCTCCATGCTGATGTCATACAGAGTCAGCACGCGCGGCACTTGCTTCGTGATCTGTCGGTACAGCGTCACAGCCGGGTTCGACCCCCCCAGCTTTTCCGTCGCCAAACGCAGCGCCATGGCCAGCCAGACAAATAAAGTAAATGCCACCGTGACGGACGCCACTGGGACAAACAAATAGCGACCATATTCTAGTCGAGTTTTCGTGATATTTCACAATACGTGATGGAAAAATGGCCTGCTTTTGGGAGCTCCGACCTGTAGGTTCACTTGAAATATCTATAGTGGTTTACTCGAATACATTGACCCGTGTATTTAAATACATGGGGCATTCCTTGGGACAAATGTTTGAAAGCCAGGTGGGCCAAACCATCACGGGACCTGACGGCGCTACAATGAGCAACAACTTGACGGGCCGCTTGACAAAGGAACTTGCGGACATCGAAGCCGCGGGAACATTCAAGAAGGAGCGCGTGATCACGTCGGCGCAGGGACCTACGATCACTGTCGCCGCGCAGCCCGTGCTGAACTTTTGCGCGAACAATTACTTGGGCCTGGCCAACCACCCCGAAGTCGTCGAAGCTGCCAAAGCAACGTTGGACTCGCATGGATTTGGTCTCAGTTCGGTGCGATTCATCTGCGGGACGCAAGACATCCATAAAGAATTGGAGCGCAAGATTTCCGAGTTCCACGGGACCGACGACACGATCTTGTTTCCGTCGTGCTTTGACGCGAACGCGGGTTTGTTTGAAGCGATCTTGAACAACGAGGACGCCGTCATCTCGGACGAGCTCAACCACGCATCCATCATTGACGGCATCCGTCTATGCAAGGCCGAGCGCCATCGCTTCAAGCACATGGACTTAGCGGATCTCGAAGAAAAGCTCCAGGCGACACAACATTGCCGTACGCGCCTCATCGCAACCGACGGCGCATTCAGCATGGACGGCGATGTCGCACCACTCAAAGGCATTTGCGATCTTGCGGACAAGTATCCATTTTTGCATGGCGCATGCATCGCCAACTTTGCCTTGTAGGTACAACGCGCAAGTATTCATCGACGAGTGCCACGCGACGGGCTTCTTTGGACCTACCGGTCGTGGGAGCGACGAATACTGCGGCGTCCGTGGCCGCATCGATGTTCGTCAGAGATACGC
Organism: Aphanomyces invadans; assembly: GCF_000520115.1. Taxonomy (NCBI): domain Eukaryota; phylum Oomycota; class Saprolegniomycetes; order Saprolegniales; family Verrucalvaceae; genus Aphanomyces; species Aphanomyces invadans. Next base: position 814,220 of record NW_008580156.1, read on the forward strand.
GTGGAATGAATCGACTTGACGCTCTCGATAGATCATCAACTCGACGTTGGGCAAGGCGTTGGGTGGCGGAACTGGCGGCTACACGACGGGTCGCCAAGCCGTCATCGATATCCTTCGTCAACGAGCTCGGCCGTATTTGTTTTCGAACTCGGTTGCCCCGGCTGTTGTCGGCGCATCGCTCAAAGTCTTTGAGCTGCTGACTCGAACGTCCGAATATGTTGATACGATTCGCCGCAACACCCATCAATTTCGCGACGCCATGACGAAGGCGGGATTCACCTTGACTGGTCAACGGTGTGCACTATGAGCCAGCTCGTGCAGGGTGCTCATGCTTGTGATGGGATTTGTAGGGATCATCCGATTGTGGCCGTCATGGTGGGCGACGCCCGTCTTGCGTCCGTCTTGGCCGACGAGATGCTCAAGCACGGAATCTACGTCATTGGATTCAGTTTCCCGGTCGTGCCCAAGGGAAAAGCCCGCATTCGCGTCCAGATTTCGGCCGCACACACCACGGACGACGTCAACTGCTGCGTGGAAGCGTTCATTGCATCGGCTAGAGCTCTGAACCTTCTTCCTTGAGAGGCGCAGAGATCATTTTGTCCAATTAACGGTGTTTCCACGTTTTGAGCCAATTACTGTTGTTCAAAAGACGACAATTAGTGTCGTTGATGCATATTTTTAGCCAATCCAATATAAGCTTCGTCCATGCTCAAACTGAATCCGACACATCAAGATGAACACTGACGCGGTCTTGCTCGCGATCGCCGTCATCGGCCTCGTCACGACCTTTGGCATAACGCTATACCTTGTGGGGTACTTCCGCAGCGCGCCCGAGCCGACTGTAAGTCATATTCGATGGTCGTTTGCGTATTTCTTGAAGCCCCACATGCACCTGACGCCATAGGACTCGAATCATCGTCCGGCAGGCGCAGCGGCGGCAAATGCGCGCCAGCTTAATCGCGGCGAGCTTCGTGCATTGCGCCGTCGACGTCAAGGTGTTGCAGCTGTGAACGAGCGTGCAGAACAGAGAGAGCAAGACATGCAAGCAGAACATGCTGAAAACTTCGAAGGTGAGGAAGAAGAAGATGGCGGCGGCCCACGGTACGGCCCATCCATACGTTGGTACTTGAGTTTTCATGAAATAATCATTGCATTCGACCAGGGTTGCGGGCACGTCCAGAAAGGCGATGCAGAAGGAGCTCAAGCGGCAAGAACGCGAGCGCATGCGAAAGGTTGACGGATGTGGTCCCCATGATGTTGCGTATCCATGCGCTAAATCGTAGTTTGAAGCGTCCCGACGGGAAGAAGTCAAGCGACTGCGTGAAGCGAAAGAAGAGGTTCGAACCATGCAACCACACACGGTCAACATTCCTGCAGCATTGCCCCTCTAGGCACATCGCAAGAGATTGGAAGCTGCTGATGCCGACGAAGACGCTCGGGAAGCGGAACTGGAGGCCATGCGTCTTCGCCAAGAAGTAAAAGCCAAAGCCGACTTTGAAAGATGGCGTGCGTTTATGTCAGTCGACGACACGGGCGTCGACGCCGACATGGCTGACGACGAATCGGCCGAGAGCGAACGCTTGCATGCGGTTGCCGAGTACGTCCAAGTAAGGCGGCGCATGCATCGATCGAACTCGCGTTCGTATGTGTTGAATACACGGTAGAGTCTGAAAGTGGTGGTGCTGGAAGAGGTCGCGGCCGAGTTTGGGCTTCGCACGGAGGCTGTCAAGGACCATATCGAGAAGCTCGTGGCATCTGGGCGTCTCTCGGGCATCTTGGACGACCGCGGCAAGTTCATCACTCTCTCGGACGACGAAATGAATGCCGTCGCGCTGCACATTCAACGCAAAGGCCGCGTGACGTTGCACGAACTGGGACTCGAATGCAACCGCCTCATCCATGTCGATTGAGCGGCGATGACAGAATGACGACCCATCGCCGTGCCTCCATGACGGCGTCTTCCCTGGGCTAATTCAAGTAGATGTACCCAATGCATGGCCACGATCGTATTCGCCCATTTGCCGCTGCCTTTTTTTACACGAACAGTTTTGCTACAGCCCATGCAAGTAGAGCGATGCTGGTGCCACACAATCGTCGTCGTGTGGGTTTGCGACCGAGATGTGACTACAAGCGGCTCGCTCCTCTGCAGCGACCACGCGATGGGAACGATTCCAGATCGACCCGCGAGTAGATGCAAAATGGCTAGCATTAAGCAAAATGGCTAGCACTAAGGACGGGCGCGCGATGCTGCAAACGACTACGTGTCAAAGTACCACTCGGACGTCTTCCTTCGGTAGTTCAGCACAGGTTGCTGCGACGCAAGCTGCGCGAGTTTCTGCTTGTGCTGCTTCTCCGTGAGTGCCATGCGCTTCATCTCGAGAAAGTCGGCTTGTTTCAGCTTTTCTTGCTGGAGTTTGGCCTGCTGGTGCTGCGCAACGACTTCGACCTGGTTTCGCTTGGCGTCGAGCCTGCGCTTCTCTTGTTCGGCAAGTTCTTTTTGCAATGCTTCGTCCGACTCTTGTTGCATCCGCGCCATGTACGCCGCGTCAGCTGCCGCGTCCGCCACCTTCTGATGCTCCTTGCGCTCCATCTGGTCCCGGCGAGAATGCAGAACCTGCGCGAGAAGCTCTTCGCGGGCTTCGTCCTCGGCGCGGTGCTCTATAGTACCCACGATGAACATTTCATTGCGTCCGGCAGCCCATCCGTTGTACCAGCATCTCGCTTCGCCCATACTTCGTCCTCCATCTTTTTTCGAATCGCGTCCAAGTAGCTCAAGTCTTCGGCTTCGGTCGCCATTTGCTTTCGCAGCATCGCTTGATACTCCAACTGGTCGCGCTTGAATTTTTCCTGGAGGTCGCGCTCCCTCGCCTCGGCCTCTGCTTCTTGGCGCAATGCGAGCTGCAGGAGCTGCGAGTCGTACTCGCGCTCGCGGCGTGCCTCGCGCTCCGACAGGTCACTTCGAGTCTGGTTGAATTTCTTCACGTCCATGGCGCGCGCAACGGCCTTGCGCTTGATTTCCATGTCGAGCTCGTTTTCAATCTGCTCGTGGACCTTCCAGGTTGCCAGGAGATCTTTATCCTCCTGTTCCTTGATCGCCGCCTCTTCTGCCTACGACCATGGAGACTCACGACTGGATCCAGCTCGAGCAAGTTGACGTACCTGTCGCGCGTGAAAGAGGGACACCTGGGCGTCCAGAATCGTCTTGACTTCATGGTTGTTGGCCACGATCCGATCGAGGTCCGCTTTGTCCCGTGCATCCTTCTTTGCCTTGTCCAGCGCCCACAACTCGGCCATGCTCGCTTCGTACGCTTTTTCTTCTTCCTGGAGACGCCGCCGCTCTTCTAGTTGCTTCTCGCGATCTAAACACGAGCGGCTGAGACGAACACGATGGACGACACGCACCTTGCACGACTTGCGACAAGATAAACGCCGACTCGAGCGTGCGATTGTCGTCGCAGCTCTCGCGATACTGCTGTTGGCGCTTCGCTTCGACAAAGTTTTTCCGCGCGGCCTCGCGTCGAGTCTTCAGCTCGGTCGCACGAGCTATCATCTTCTGCTTGCGCTCCTCGGGGGTCTCAACGTTGTGCAGACACATTTGCTTCCACGTCTCCAACTCTGCGTTCATGAGAGACGCCAGTTTGAGTCGACGGGATGCCAAGTTGGACTCGTCCTGGTTCTTTAGCGTCTTGAGCACGGTCAACGTTTCTCGGACACCCGCCTTTTCATGGAGTTTCGTTTCCCAGTCCGCGCGAGCGTTCATGTGCGACAGGTCTTTCACGATACCAGTGTATGTGGAAAGTGCATCTTCACGATGACGCCGCTTCATGATGCTTTGTTCGCCGACACCTCGGGGCGCCGTTGCTTGGTTCGGTCGAGACATCGTCGGCGGCAAGCGGGATGGTCCAACGACGGGACCGCGTGCGTTACAACCAACTGAACAAGAACCGACGAGAACATTATAAATAGAGTCGTCGCCACCTCGATGCTTCTGCATTCGCGAGTAAGTTGCATCCCACCTGCATGAAGAGGCTTGCGATGGTTCGGCGGCGGCGCTTGCTCCTGTCGCCGTTGTGGCATTTTCGTAAATGGCGGTCGAAAATGACTAAAACGGGTGAATACAAATGAGATCTTTTGGAATCGGCCCATCAAGACGGCGTCATGGCTCGCACGGTGCCATCATGACCTCATAATCCGTGCACTGCTCCATCGTGCAGACCTGACTACCTCCAGGCGACTAGGACACCTGCGCCACCCACCCCCTCTCAGTGCATGAGTTGATCGAACAACAGTCGCACTCGACAGGACCAACACATACAACGATTGCAGCCTTCCTCCTGACGGACTTGTTTGCTTGCTGTGCTCCAACTAACTTGTCATACGCGCAGAAGATCGACACGAGAACTGGTATTCCCATGTGGACGCTACTGTTGCCATCGCTGGACGTCCCGGCCTCGTTCGGGATGGGGGCGCGATGTTAGGTTAAGGTCTATCTCTTCTATCTTATCTCACACGACATGGTGGGGTGGCAAGGCGTCGACGGAAGGCGGGTTCGTCGGCTGGGTGGCCGGTGGTGCTGTCGCTTGATGACTTCGTTCGATGGCATCCAGGGGAGGCAGCGGAACTGCACTCATCGCGGCGGCAACAAGGGTTTCGTTGTACACGGCTAGCTCGTCTCGATGGCTCTGCGCGTGCTTGACAGCCCATACGAACATTAGCGCAAGCAAGAACGTCTGAACAATGTAACTCCGGACCATTTCATCCAAACTTGGCTGGCTCTGCGCCGCGTACGTGCGGCTTCGGGCCTTTCGGTACTCCTCCGGGTCCCACGCAGAGAACCGCATAATCTCGTAGATTTGCTCCACCATGGTGAGCACGCCCAGTGCCATCATCCCGACAATGTACTGCCGAGCCGGCCTGAGGTCCGTGTCGTGGGCAGCCTTGAAACCCACGCAACCCACGTACACCCCAAATGCGTACCCCAGCAGCTTTCCGGTCGTCGCGACGGACGACTCGTCGTACAGCGGCGTGAACTCGAGCTCTTTCTTCATCCGGTCGTTCATGCCGGCAGCATTCTGAGCGGCAAAGTTGGCGAGGAACGCGCACTGCCCGAGCAATTTCATCGTGTGGATGATCAGAACAAACGATGCCCAGAGCTTGACGCGGCGGGCGGCCATCCCGAGTGGCGTGTCTTGGAGAATTGGATCGATGCGGCGAGCGCTCTCGGATGGAAACACAGCGCTTCGAATCGGATCATTTGGGCCTGCGTGGAAATGGATCATGCGGTGGTGGTCTTCGAGTTCCCTCATGCGACGAAGGGCCGCCGCAGTCGTAGACGAGTCGTCATCGCTGGAAAACACAGCAGGCGCAGAGTCGGCTACAGTCGGTATTTGTCGCACGAACAAGTGAATCGTGTGACCGTCTTCAACCTTCGAGTCTCCCAACGTCGTGCTGCCATCGAGCACTCGGCCTCGGTAGATGAGCCGTTGTCGCGATGATTCCACGCCGCTTTTGGCCTCGACGACGACATGTAGTTGATTGACGGACCAGTCGGGTGAACCAGACACGGGAAACACCTTGCCATTCAAGTCCAAGATGCGAATGTGGAGATTGCCGTCAGGGTCTTCTAACGGGTGCAATGGCGCCGCGGTAGATTCGGTCGAACAACAAGAAGCGGCAGCCTGATCATCGCTCGACGAGTGTTTCACATCATCTTCATCCCCCGCACTTTCGGCTACGGTTGTTGGTTGTGGGGCAGAGGATTTGGTCGGAGACTTCGGGGACGTTGGTGCAGCACCCCCATCGCTCGAGTTGCGACGACGCAGAGTGGACGTCCCAGGTGTGTCAGATGCAGCAACAAGCGCCGCATCCTGACGCGGGGTATCATCTTCATGTGCGTTTGGTAGCGCGATGTATCGCCCTGTGGCTCTTGGACTCAGGATGTGGCGGCTCATGCGCAGAAGTGCCGATGGCCGGAGTGCTCTCGCAAAGAATACAACAAATGTCTCTGGAATGTTGGTGCCCGAATGGGTTGTATTGCTACGTTTTTCGATATCAAGGGTTAAACGCAAACATAGACGCAGTGGATTGGTGGAATATTGTCCGTTCGAATTAAACGTGGTCATATCCGGCATTCGGCGAACGACCAGAGTTATCCGGATGGCACTGGTGCCATTTGCAAGCGTGGAAGAGGAGCTGGAAAATCGCATACTTGCCCTACGACAACGACGACGCCACGACGCGGGTGCTGTGCAACAAGCACGCAGAGTGCGCGCCGCCAGCGGCCACTTGGATCACGGGGATCGATCCCATCGTGGTTTCTTGAATCGGCTCAGGCAAGGAGCAGTACTTCTTGACCTCGACGTTGCCGAGCCGTCCGTGACTAAACACCTCTCGTCACTCCTTCTGCATGTACCGTATCGTCATGCACACGTACTCGGAGCGCCCACAGCTAAAGGCTTCGCCTTTGTCCGTAAGGAACAACGTGTGCGAACCACCTTGTGTCACACGAGATGTTTACCATCCGATTGTGGACGTGAAGAGCCTCTAGGCATGTGATACCTGCCGAAGCGTCGACAATTGTGTGGGACGCCAACGACTCGACTTTGTGCGGGTGCGAGTGACTGCGTCCATCGCCAAGGCCCAGTCGGCCGTATTCGCCACGACCAAACACGAATGCAGCCCCCGCACGGGTAACCACGGCCGTGTGCCACCCTCCGCACGACACAACTCTACCACTCTCGTCATGAATGCCGTACTTGTCTCGCCTTTGACCTTACCTCGCCGGCTCCTTGTCAAAGTACGCAACTTTGCGCGGGACGTGGATATCTGCTGTGTGACCGACCCCAAGCATCCCATAGTCCTCCTTTCCCCAACTACATCCACCGTAGTCAGGAATGGCATGATGTTCGCATACTTCGCACGTATAAACAGCGCCGGATTCGGTGATGGCGGCGGTGTGGAACGCCCCCGCTGATATCTGAACGACCTTCTCCATGCCAAACGATTCCGGTTCAATGCGCGTGGGAGTAAAGGCCGAAACGCCATCGGTTTCGATCTCGAGGTGAAGCCACTCGCGGCCGAGGCCCAACTGACCGTTGTCGCGACGGCCCCATGTATACACGTGCCCTTGCTCTACTCACACACACGATCAAGCAAGGCCCAAACACGAACGAAGGACCTACCTGAGAGAGCCACGGTGTGCGTTCCGCCTGGGAGAAGATGGCTAACGGTCAGCGACAGACTGCATCAAGAGAGTCGAAAGTACCGCAACTCAGTGACACAATCTTGTCTGTGGAATTGCCAGGTATAACTTTGCACAGCACGGGCGTTGCTTGATGGAGGTGTTCGATCAAGTCGGCAGAGAGACCGAGTTGACCCCAATGCGCTTCGCCCCACATGTACACTTGACCTGCACGAACGCGAACGGTCACGCGGATCCGACAAGGCCGATGATGGAACTCACCTTGGTCCGTGACCGCACCAGAATGGCATCCGCCCGCGGACACGTGCACCAACTTGATCTTGCACTCGTCGAAGAATGGAACTTTGGTTGGGAGGTTTGTGCTCTTGTGATGCCCGAGACCGAGCTGTCCCATCTGTCCCCATCCCCACGAGTACACGTCGCCGGTGGTCGTCAGCGCCAGTGTATGACGCGAGCCGCATGAAATCATAACGCTGTCCAGCCCACGCAGTGCACCCACTTGTTGTGGCTGGTTCGAGCTCGATACACCTTCGATGGACGTTCCGGTCGGCTTCTTCTTCTCCCCACGGCCCAACTGTCCGTCGTCATTGCATCCAAAAGTCAGTATCGAGCACTCCACCACGACGCTGCTTGTGGTGGCATTCTGTCCTTGCGCTGAAGCGTCGACCATCACCCAGCAGTCGCGTATTCCGTCAATGTGGAATTCCATCGACAATACTCTTGTAAGTGCGAGATCTCGTACGTTAAAGGACCTCGTTGGCGGACTTTCTCGAGATGTTCAACCGTACTTAAGAATGGAAGATGGCCTTTCGACGACGATTGCATCAGCGGGTAATTCCACGGCGACTGGTGATCGCGATGCCTTCGCGCGCCGTGTGCTCGATCGATCGTGTGGCGAGTGGCACAACGGCATATCGTAACGAAAGAATGAATCCAAGCGTAGCATCATGTGGAGTTACTAGGACGTTTTGTGCTGACCGTGGAAGTCTTGATCGAACCAACTCCTGATTTAAGTTGATAAACCTGTCGTGGGGCTGCTGCGCGGCAAGGACATCATGGTGCTCCTTTGGTTGGCAAGCTGCAAAACGTGGCGAGTGGGGTTTGTTCTGCACAGCAAAGCAGTATGGTGGCGCTCAATATTGTGTGTTCGCTAAATTTAGCGGAGCTGCTATCACAAGTCCATTCCGTTCATCGCCACGAGACCAGCATGTGCGATTCATTCTACCTTTCGAATTCAAAAGCGCAAGAGCATGCCTTCTCCATCATTTTTTACAGTCGCCACAGTCCTCGCTTCACTTGGCTTCGTCGCGGGGCACGGCATCATGAGTGTACCACAGGCCGAATTCGACGCCTCCGTCATGCGCACCAAATATGTGGCTACCATTCAAGCCAACTTCCCTGGCAAGTTCAATGGCTCGCCATCAAGCAATGCGGCGGCGTTCACCAAGGCCTTCAGCGACCAAATGGCGACGGGATTCAAGACCCTGCGAGCCATGCTCGATCCACACGGACCAGACTGTGGTTACACAAAGCTAAACGTCCCTGCCAAGCCGATTCCTACCGACGGCAAAGTCGTGTGGCAGAACCCAGACACTGGCGAAGGCTTTGTCCCATCGCACACGGTACATACACATCTCAACCCCTCTTTTGCCGTTTGTGACTTCGTCGCAGGGACCGTGCGAGATCTGGCTCGACAACACCCGCGTCTTTCAAAACGAAAACTGTGCCGCCAACTTTCCCGAGAAGCCTGCCGCCCAATTGCCCGTCGACTTTTCGTCGTGCATCGGGTCGTGCACGATTCGCTTCTACTGGCTCGCCCTGCACGAAGACCTGTGGCAAGTTTACAGTACGTGCCTTCCACGGCTTTCATTCAGGAAGTCACGCCTTGTGTAGAAAACTGCGCCCCCCTTGTTGGCCTTGCTGCTTCGCCCACCGTCGTGCCGTCCAAGCCGACGCCGCCCACCCCAACTATGTCGCTCCCTCCTTTTGACGACCTCGATTGTGACCCATAACATTGAAATGAACCACGTGGTCTTGGGTGTTCCTTCACCGATGGGTTGCATGCACTACCTTGTGGCGGGATGCTCACGTGCTGATGCCCGCAACAATCAAACCAACAGTTTGAATCTCTTCGAAGGGATGGCAGCCGCCTTGAAGAGATATCCACCATGTCCATAAAATCGGCGCATTCGCGCGAAACCATGTTGCCAGCCCAATCTGCGTATACATCCCAGGCGTCGTTGCATGGAGGCTTGTCAGCCACGTACGGTCAGCAAGCGCTGTTTCGTGTTCATTCGCGGTCGAGATGTCCACGATTGAGCGAAAAAACCGCGTGGAACACTGTGCGCCTTGGACATTTACAATTTTGCTGGATGGTCCACTCCAGCATGGCGTGCGCGAGCGGGGAAGAGGCCCATGCGTTTCTTGAATTGCGATCGGTCGCCAATCACAGTTGCGTCGACGCCAGGATGGGGCGGAATGTTGTCGGTGGGGGCGAAGATCTGGACACTCAATCGATGCCTCGACGCTGGATTCACCAACCTGCCATAGACCACATCCACGACACTTGCCAACGTTAGCGTCGGCACCACCGCGGCGACCTTTTCTCGAAGTCCAAAATCGTACGATTCGCTTGTGATGTCGTGCCACAACCGGTCACAGTCTTGTTCGTACGTCTTGGGCGCTTCCACCAGCTGTGCCACCACGGAGGCTTGATGTTGCTAACGCGACAGAATGAATGGGTTGACTTCGTTACGAAGCATCTCCCACGTGCACACCTGAAAATCGTCGTCGCCGTCCACCAGCGATCGTTGCAGCTGCGAATGAAACGCGCGGCAGAACTCGTCCACGCGCGCTTGCAAATGCAACGGCGAGTATTTGTTGGATTGGATGCTGATGTACACGTACACCACGTTGTGCGAAATGTACTGGCCGCTCGAAACGAGGTACCCGAGTTGCTCGTTGGTTCGAAGCGTTGAAAAACACGGCACTTTGATCAATTGGGCCAACAGAGCACTCGTCGCGCGCATCGTCGGCGAGTCCTCACCCAGCTGGTACAGCACATTCACAGCCCCGTTTGGGTTGGACTTGTTTGGGTTTCGTTCGCGCACGACGTAGTTTCCATCGAGTCGGATGTTTCGGCGAGGTGGGGCGACAGTCGGTGCGCAGGACCTTGCCATCCATTCGCTCGTATTGCCCCGAACGGCCTGCAACGCGCGGTCCACGCATGCCATTAATTCCTGCGCCTGGCTCTACAACGACACCCACACGTGGCTCATCAGAACCCGTTGCCGCTGCGCGACATGCAGTTGAAGTACCTTATCCACGTTTCCATAGACAAAGCCCTCGGTGAACCCGGACTGGAGTAGCACCATCGCATGCTCGACGAGGCTCTCCCACGTCACGGAGGAACCATGACCCCCAGCCACTGCCAGCTTTTCCGGCGTTGACCATGCTGGTGTCGTCAAGTGCCACGACCGGACTTGGATCGCATGGACATGAGGCTCGTCCAGAGCTGCGTTCGCATACCCCCGCACGAGCTTGTCCTTGAGACGATGGAAACTCGGCTCCATCAGTCGCGGATTAACGACAATCTCGAGCACCTTTGCCACGACCAGCGACAGCGTGTCGCTGTAGCCGTCCATGTGCAGGGTGACTCCAGTTGGGGACGTGGACACAGATACTTTCATTCCGGCCACGTCGGCGTCATACAGGTCTTGTGCAACTTTATCCCGAACGCATGAAGCAAACAATTCCGTGAGGACCGCGTGCATGGGCGATGCATACACGAGGGAGTGGTAGAACTTGAGGCGAAGGCTTGTCTTGGGCTTCCCAAAGCTGTTGCCTGGTTTGAGCCAGAGACGGCACTGGTGATCGTCGCGGAGTACGTGCATGTCTTTGAACGACGCGGTCGACGACGATGGCATCAGGTCAAACGACAGGGGAATGAAAGGGTTGGTTGGGGGTGGAAGGTAGAGGGCCGACGAGTCAGACAGCAACGACGGATCGACCGATTCAACAAGCAACGGCGAGTCGGAATACGCTGCGTGCAGCCACGGTTCGGTCGCCACTGGCGTGACTGTTTTGCTGACGAGAGTCAAGCGCACACGAGATGGGTCCATGAGCTTGAGCAGACTGCGGACGCCTGCATCGTCATGGTGGTCCAGGAGGGACGGACCAACGATGACGGATTCGACAGGAAACGTTTGTATGTTGGATGTCAGCCACGAAACGTAGTGGATCGGCTGTTCTTGGTTGCGAAAGCGAAAACGAAGGTTCGCGAGGGCCTGAGCCTCCTCAAAATATGACGCGAGTAGATCGGGCGGCGCTGCAGACACGAGGTTGATGAAGTGGAAGCACGCCTGAGCCATGGTTTGATAGTTGGCAACGCCCTACATGTCACGGCGTAAACAGGTAACTTTTTTCGCTCTGTGATCATGCGCACCTCGTCCGTGAGGGTGATCTTGATGGAGAACATGGCCCAGTCGGAGAAATCCTTGGTGAGCCCAGCCGTGAGCGAGTTGGCGTAACCCATCGCCTTGAAATACGCCAAGAGGGACCCATGGCCTTCGTACCCGAACAGGTACGCGAGCATACGGTGCGGCTTCGTCAAGTATTGTGCCCGAACCGGAGGCAGGGGGAACGACAGTTCAAGCAAACGCACGTCCTTTACTGGGACGACTTGGATTTCACGACCTTGCTGAGGCTGTTCGTAGGGATGGCAGCCGTCTAGGGTATTCGTCCAACAGAATCTTATGTCGCGTGCCATGAACCAATATCATCACGTCGAAGTACCGGCGACACGTGGCGACTCGACGCTATTGTTTGCCACGGGTGAAAAAAGCGTCGTGGCCCAGTCTTCGAGCACGTTCAAGTCTTCTTTGCCGTACACGACGAGTTTCATCGCGTTTGCAGAGTAGTGCCGGTCGTAGAACGCCAAAAGCTCTGGATGGGGTTTGAGATGCGCCAAGGGTGGCGAAAACACACCTTTGCGGATATCCACGCCTTGTGCTCGCGGACGATGCCCGAGAGTCGTCAAGTTACCCGTTCCAAACTTGTGAAAGGGGTGCACTGGGTTTGACAACGATTTACTCAGCTGGTACAGTCGCCGCGCGTCGTTTTGGTAGTTCTTGGCATTTTCGGCGTCCACGGCATGCATCTCACGTTCGGTTACAGTTGGTGTGAACAGAGGTGAAATAAAGAATTGGGCAAACCGATCCAACGCTCCATGGAGATGGGCCGGCCCCACATCGAAATAATAGTTTGTATCGACCGCCGATGTGGACGCATTGCTTCGACCGCCTTCACAACGTTAGTATTCCGTACGAACCATGAACGAACTCACCGTGTGCGCTCAAGAACTTCTTGTACGACGTCTCATCAGGAAACTTTTCTGTGCCAAGGAACAACATGTGCTCGAGAAAGTGCGCGAGCCCAGGAATGTTGGCAGGATCGCTCTGATGTCCGACTTGCACAGCCATTGCAGCCGCCGCTTTCTCCGTTGTAGCGTCGCTGACTAGTAGGACTTGTAGATGGTTCGGGAGAGTCAGAGCACGATACAATCGTGTGTCCTGGAATGGCACCTCGATGCCATTACACCACTTGCTGCCACCTCGAGACCAAAAGGCGGACGGCCGCATCAACGTCTTGATGAGGAACTTGTCTGATATCCGGACCGAGAATATTTCTTTGATGTTGGTAATTTGATATAAACCAAAATATCCACCGGATCCAGTCAAGGGAAGGCATCCGGATGCCCGCTTCAGTGAGTAAATTGGCTTGAACGAACATGGCGAGGAAACTCAATTGGAGCGGCATCGCTCTCTCGTTTGTGACGGGCACGAGTCTAGCCGCGGTGGGTGTGATGGGATACGTTCGGTACGAGTACCCAGAGGAATTTGCGCAAGGGAGTGTCAAGCAAGCGCGCCCGGAAGCATGGGACGACCAGGAAAAGCTGTGGGGGGCATACGGAAGCGGTCTGAGCAACTTCATTCCCGACTCCATCTCGGCATTTTTTCAGTTCAACGAGATTCCAGCACGCGTCGAAGCACACCGTCGACGTCGTCAGAAGGAGATCCAAGACGCACTTCAAAACCAAACGCGTTAATACATGTACATGGCACGAGGTTGTTAGGATTTTGTAATGGGATACAAGATGGGTGGTAAGCTGGAGGCGTCACTATTACCACCTTGTCGGCCGAGCTCCCAACCGACCAATCTTAATGTCGGCGATGCTGCCTCCCGCATCGCTTCATTCGCCCGTGATTCCTTGACTTTCTGCTCCAGCAGAGTCGGTATCCGCTGGCCATCCATTCCTCCCGCTCGCCGCTTGAGCATGCCGCCTTCCTCGACGAAGAAGCTGCCAAGGTTGAGTCCGTCATCGTCACTTTCGTACTCTTCGTCATCGTACTGCGGTTCTCGCCGCCTTTGGCCAACTTCAGGTGTGTATGGTGTCGCGTGCTCCCTTGCCCTGAGAGATTCAAGCAAGAGCAAGTCGGACTCAACTTCAGTTTGTGCTGTCGTGGTGGAGACCGCAGCATTGTCACGATTGTTCGGTCGGGGTTTGACGTGTTGATGTTGCTTCTTGGGCTTAGTCGGAGGTGCAGGTCGTTGGTTCGGAGCTCCCCCTCTGGTACCATCCGTGGCCGAAGTACTCTCCTGGTGTACTCCTTTCCGTTGTTGCATCGCCATCGTCGCTTTCTTGGGGCCGCCCGGCGATGGCCGACCAGGTGGTCGGCTTGACGACACTTTACCATTATCACCCGAGATTTCCTGCATGAGACGCTCGTTTTCTTGGATCTGCAGCTCGCGCGCGAGTTTCTCCGCCACCGACATGGGCGTCCTCGCCTTCTTTACGCCGTCAAACACAAATGGCGACACGTTAGTTTCAGCGACGCGATTGACAAAACCGAATTCGTTGCGGTATTGCACAGCTATTTGACTGCGCAAGTGAGGAGTCGATACATCCGAAGGTGGGTCTGCACTCCTTCCCTTCGTTGGAGATGTCGAAGAGAGTTGCGGCAGCGGTTGGAATCGATTCACTCGATGGGATTCAAGCAAATAGCCTTGTCTGTATTCCCTCGTGGCCTGCAGTACCGTCTCGTGAGCCGTGTGACCTTGTCGAGGTGAATATGATACTCACCAACTCGCCGTGGTGCGTGAGGGAAAAGAAATGATTGTCCAATTCTTCGTCAGGAAGCAGATCCGTGATGTTATTGAGCACGTCGTTGGCAGCCAATTCTGGCGCACAAAATATCGTTTGCTTGAGCTTGGCACGCTCCTTGACAGGTGACCGACGCGGCGGATACGTTTGGGTCGTGTTTTCGGTCATTTCTTCCGTGGCTTGAACTTCTTCGTCCAGGCGAGTAATGAACTTTTGTCGCACGATCATCAGCGACCCCCGTGAGTCTTCGGCATGCATTCCCATCTATACAGGCGCTTGAATCACACCCGGGCACGTGCTCGAGAATTAGTTGTCTGTACATGGTCCAAGTGCGTCTTGTACTCGCGGAGATACGCTCGCAGTGTGTGTACGCGGGCCTTGTAGTCTTTCAAATCGCTTTGCACTTGAAGCAAGTTCATTGTGATCGCTCCATGGCGCTGCGATGTCGTAACTTTCAGCGTGGCGTAGTCGTTCTCAGCCATTTCCATGCACTCTTCGAGTCGCGAGGTGCGCGATTTCTCGCGTCCCATGGCGACATTTTCCATCTTGAGTGCAAAACGAGTTTCTTCAATTGTTTCCTCCATACGAGCAATGGTCGCATCTCGTTGCTTCAATTGATTCGTCAGCTCGACAATGGTGTACTCATTCTGACGGGGGATCGCGCCGCCTTTTAGAGAACGTCGGCGTGGACGACTGGAATGCGAGTCCATCCGGCTTAGTCTTGGCTTGTTACCATAACTTGACCCTCCCATTTCACCACCATCTCCACCGGCTTGCATTGCTATCAGATCCTATGTGTTTGGTTAGATTTTTCCTGGCTTTTCGAGTGCGAAAAGTAGAGTTACCAAGAGTCCAGACACACTCGACTGCATTCCCACAGCGTTCGCTCCTCGATTGATACTGGGGTGAAGCGCCTTTTGATGCGTCGAATGCAAATCCACGCCTGAAGCAGACGAACTTAGCTGCGGCGGGGCGCGGAATGCATTGTCGTAATGCATCTTGAGTTCTTGCATGGCTTCGTCGTAGTTAACTTCATTCAACCGGATTTTCTCCATGAGCTGCGATGTGGCTTGGTTTAATCGATTCACCATCGCTTGGTTCGTGCTGTGTTCCAGCTGCGCGATCCGCTTGTCTCGAAGTAGGGTATCGCGCTCGAAAGTCATCGCAGCCAGCGCCTTGTCGCCTTTTTCAATGCGCTGCTTGTTAAGTTTCATCTCGACTGCATTTGCTTCTAAGGACTTCATCGACAATAGATAAGCAGCAGCTAAATGTACAGTACAAGTCGTCAGTACCTTGCTCAAATCGTTGATCTGAGCTTCGTTCTCACGGCGCGTGTACACCATTTCGCGCATCTGACCCATCACCACGCGTAGCTCCATTTCCATTTTCTCGACTTGTTCTCTCGATGCATCGTCAAGCAATTTGGATTGCTGTTTTTGGCTCGCCAATCTGAACCACACGGTGAAGTGGCTTCGCTAAAAGAAATCATGTGAATCTCACGTGGATGTTAAGCGGTCGTTCGCTCGTTCCATCTCTTGCAATTGTCCTCGCATGTGCTCGCAGATGCGCTCCGCTTGGGCCAACGACGTCTGGCTGTTGGCATACGCTCGTTTGGAATGGTGCAAATCGTTCTCGAGAGCTTCGAGCGATGCACGTAAGTTCCAAATCTGCTCTTGGCCTTGCTCTTTTTCTTGCCGCAGTAAGTCAATTTCTTTCTCAAGCTCGACCTTCTTGTTCAATAGACGTTCGATGCGTGCTTTGTCGCCTTCTTTTTGACTTGCGTTGTTCTTTTCAATGAGGAGAAGCTGTGTTTGAGCTTCTAGGACGCCGTTATCGAGCTTCTGCTGATGCGTCAACGCCGTCAGGCGAGCAATTTCATTCTGAAGCGTCACAAACGCATTTCGGTCCGCTTCCATAGCGTTTTTCAGAGACAAGATCGTTGCATCGCGCTCATCGATGTCATGTTTTTGTGATACGGTGAGCGCCGTGACTTCTGCCGCATGTATCTTCAAGAGCTCCAGGTCCTTGTCCAGCACGGTCGACTTCTCCAGGTACAACTGATACAACACAGTGAGGGATAGATCGAGTAAAGTAGGATTTTACCATGCGGTCAGCAGTCAGTTTGGTCTTATCCATCGTGAGCAACCGAACGTCATTCTTCAACGCGTCCACATTGTCACGCAATGCCTGAGAGCTCGATTGCAGTTCACGAATGCGATTTGAAGTGCGAACTTTATTCACTTCATGCTTTTCCAGTTTGTCTTGGAGTATCAAGATCTAGGATGGCATTGTTGTGACAACGTTTTTGAGGTAGGCCGACAACCCACCTGAGCTTTGAGGTTGGCCACTTCGTTTTCGACGTCGGACTTTTGCGTCAACGCCAGGGACAATGCTGAGCTTGTTTGATTTTGCTGCTCCGTTTTCTGGGCCAATTTGTCTTCTAAATCCATAATCTCCAGCCTTAGCATTCGAATGTCGTCTTCATAGTCCCCGAACTTGCGTTGGGCTTGTTGCATCTACATAGGTCCTTTTGACTATATGCTCTTCGAGAATGTATCACACCGACTTTTTCGTTGACAAGCCGAGTTTCTTCGACTTGATCTGCCAATTTCGTCAGGGTGTCGGCCACAACGTTTTTTTCCGCTAGAAGTTGTCCCTACCCTTCATGTTTTAGCGTCGAGTGGTTGGGCAACACGTCATCCAACTGCACCTGCACTGCGTTCACCTCGGATGTGAGAGCTTCCTTTTCCAACTCGTATTCCTTCATCTTGTTCTTTTTCCAAATGCTGGTGGCGTGGTTGAATTTGAGCATGGCCATTTCGTACCGCCCGTCTTCACACTTTTCAAGAAGATGCAAAAACGCGAGCCAAATGTTCGCTGCAATGTGACTCTCTGCGTACGCAGGGCAATGGCGGCCAAGATCGTGAATGAGTGTGTGAAAGCCACTCGTGTAGACAAATAAACCGCGATAAATGCGCTCGACCATTGGTTTGGGCATGCCGAGTCGAAGCAGCGAGGTTGAGTCGATGCCAGCTCCTTGCAGCGGCGTCTTCTCCGTCGACGAAATCACGTTCACTTGTGTCACGTCGCTGTATTCGAGCTTGCTTTGATACATGGCAACTTGCTTCTTTGGTTCCGATGCAGCCAGATAAGCGTCGGACACGGGGATCAATTGAGTATTGCCCTTGGTCAAATGGGCGTTGACCCATTCTTCAACTGCGGCACAATCATTGGATGCCATCACTTCGTCTTCGATTCGATCAGGGGGAACAAACAACGGGATCTCTGTCAATGGGAGGTCTCGAAGGGCATTTCTCGTAGCTGGGGGCTGAACGTTTTGTTCCCGCTTCTTCTTGAGAAACATCACATAGGACTCCCGTCGCAAACGAGTAATTTCCTGTTCAGCAGGGGGAATCTTGATCACCTTGGGCTTTTCTAAGCGGCCACATCTCAGACAAAATGAGAGCGATGATTGTGAACCTATGATTGGAATGCGATGTGCTTGGGACGGGGTTACAGGTGGAACAGGGACTGGAATGTGGGGCAGTGTTGGGTCTGGAATACTGGATGTGATCGTGCTCTGTGGTGTATTACTTGGAGAAGCACTGTATGGCCAAGGGAAATCATCGGTTTCTAAAGTCACAGTTATTCATGAGCTCAAGCTCATGTGGCCATGCTATCGCCAACCCGTGATTGTGTCTGGTGTTTGCAATCGGCTGAGGAGCTCCAAAGGCATTGTAGAATTCGGCCACATGACTTGGTCGCTTCCTTCTACACGTGTCGATGACCAAATTACGTGATTGCCTGACAATCGTACCATGCGGAGACGATTTCTCATCCGTGGATGCATCATCAGCGGGTCTACTTTCCATGGCGGCTGGTCATGTCCAGGCCCAAGCGTGACCAGAGCGTTTCAAAAATACCCTCTGATGAAACGTCCACATGATCCGGATAACCCTTCAGCCAATGGCAACGTAGTATTTCAAATCCCGATTTCGCGCGCTTTTCCCATCAATTTTAAAATTCACCCCAAGATGCAACGACTCAATTCATCGCGGTCAAAACGCGTCGCTGTTCCGGGGAACGAAGATGCGCGTGGATCCCGCCTAGGTACTTGGTGAATATGGGATGGTTTGAGACTCTTCGAGTGCAAAATGGAACAGGCGCCGTGACCAATGGAGACACCGTATTGTCATCGTGCCAGGGAGGGCCAACTACAAATGGACTTGAAGTGAAGGAACAGCCCACCAACTTCATGTGGAATCATAATGTCGCGACAGTCGAAGCGGAGACACGAGTAGCACAGCCAAGGTGAGCTTAAGACATTTGAGTAATGTTCTTTAACATATTCGGAGGTGAAGGCGCCAGCAGAGCTATCGCGTTTTGGCCTCACTATTAGACGAGATCGACGAGCTCCTGAAAGATGAGCTCACTCGTTACAAACCACAAAAGCATGCTGCGGTTCGTCAAAGAAAGCGAGTCCTGGATCGCCGGGTCACGGCTATCGAGGTGACGAGAAAGAAGCATCCATCCCCCTCCACCGTCACGGAGGAAGTGATATCATTCCAAACTTATCTTGACGAAAGGAAGCAACTACATGATCGGCTCCAAGCGTCTATTTCATGCTTGGGGTATTGGCATGGAAATATGTTGACCCTTCCCTTTGCCAAAATAGCAGCACCCAACGCCAACACTTCATCTTCGCCCAGTGATGCGTGATTGAATGAGTTGATATCTTATTCAATCAAGGGAATGCCCCTGAATCGTTCACTTATCCAAACGGAGTGATAGGAACGTTTTGCGACGGCATGCCTTCGTCGTGAGACAGTTCTAAGCATTGATGTTTCAGGGCGGCCAATTTGTCCTTGATAATGTCCAGCGCCCATATCACCACTTCCTCAGGCTTTAGTTGACCTGTGGTCTGCGCAAGATGCTCAGTTACATGCATTGTACCAAGGCGCTCAATATACCTCAACGGAGAAGATGAATTTATCTTGAGTGGCCTTGACAGTAACGGCCATGTCATCTTCGGGGTTTTCCCGATAGCTGCTCGCCAACTTGACGCATTCGTCGCAGTACATGCATCGCATGTTGTCTTCCACTTGAATCTATCGGGCGACAACAGTTAGACGAGCGCCGTCCTGCGCATACCAATAAACCTACTGTGTCATATGTGTCGTCGATTTCAAAGACTCGAGTGGGGCATGATTTGTACAATTCCACGCGCTGTTCGCTCGTGTACGTGCTCAAGACATCTGTACACCGTCGATGAGACAAAGTAGAAGTGCGCTGCCAACAACGTAACGTACTCTGGTTGAGGGTGATGATAGGTTCGAACATGTATGTGGCGACTGCAACAGGAGACCACTTTGCATGCTCCTTGCCAATGCCCTGCAAATGAAAAGGTTACAAGGCGAAATGGAACGTTCATTATACCCACGTACAAGTTTTGCGATTGCATTCAGCTTCAAACGCTGCCCTGGGCCCAACTTGGCAATGATCACTCCCGTATCTTGTGTGTTGTTCGCTTCCTCTTCCGAGCTGAAGTGAACCGGTTTGATGTACGGATCCAGTGATCGCAACGAATCCGACGTGACCGTTTGAGTCCCGCTTTCTGCGCGGACGTCCAATTCAAATTCGACACTGCAATTAGGACAATGTTCGTCACAGTCACAGTCGGCCGAGTAAACAAAGCGCTTCTTGAAAGCTTCCAGACCACCTTCCAATCGAAGAGGAATCATGCCCAAACGATGCGCCAGGAATTCGTCCGTGATGACACTGGTGTTGATTTCGATGCTCACCAGGTCAATTGCAAGGGTGGGGACTTCGGCAATCATGACCCGACGAAGCGCGTTGGCCACACTCGTATCCGTCTCACTCAACTCAAACTTGATGAAATCATCGCGGATCTCCTGGAGATCGATCTTGGGAAAGCGATTGTTTGGCATCGTGCTCTCCGCTCAATTTCGACGACTGATGGAAGGGAGTCTCAAAACAAGCCGCGTGCCCCGGGGTACACAACTCAATAATTTACTACATTGGAAAAAATACATAGGAATTACCCAAACTTCATGAATATTTATCTCATGCTTTTGCACGGCGGTGCGTGTTGAGGAGGTCGTTTTGGCGTCGTCCTTGTATGCCTCTCTTTGGTGCTTACTCTAGTATTGGCAAGAAGTACATGGTTTTCTTCACATGCAAGTTGCCAATTTCTTGAGAAATATATTTATTGTCCTGACAAGTCGAAATTGGATGAAACCATGTTGCACAATTTTTTACCATTTGATTGGTTCGACTTTCCACATCAACATGGCGATTGCGGAGGAGACGGTGGAATTTGGCGATGCGGGGACGTATTCGTTCTTCCAATACGGAAGCGCGGACTACAACCACATGTGTCTGACCAGCAACTCTGCTAGCCAAGACTCAACTGGGTTGCGAGTCTACTCGGGCGCTCAAGTCATGGCGCGGTTCCTTGCCTCCGCCGATGGATTGGCGCTGCTCCGTGGGAAACGCGTCATTGAGGCAACTATGAACACAGACGGGTCAATCTAATGCACTTGTAGCTGGGGTGCGGTACAGGAGTTATTGGATGCGTGGCTGGTGCTCGAGCAATCTTGTCCGACTTGGTTCTGACTGACGGAGACGAGCGAGCAGTTGCATTGGCGCAACGCAATTTGGAGCATGTCGTGCATTCCATCAAACCTGAATTGTCCACGGCATGCCGCCAGTTGTACTGGGGTGCCTCGTACCCGCCATCTTTGGGCGCGTTTGATGTCGTCTTGGGCTGTGATTTGATGTACTACCAAACAAACGTCGAGGACTTGATGTGGACTGTCGAATCGCTTGCACCGTCGGGCCTTTTCCTCCACGTCCACATCTTCCGCAAGGACGAGCACGGGGACACCATGCTCCAAGTTTTGGCAAAGTCGAACCGAACGACTCTTGTTGTCCCTATCCCTCACTTTATTTCCATCCCGGAAGTGGCCAACTGGCCGTCGTGGCTCAACGTGTGCTGCTTAATTTCGGGCCCATCGGACCAGATTCAAGTGCTCTTGGCGGCTCACCCCACTTGGTCGCTGTTCGTGTCGGTTGAAGCCACGCAAGACGAGAATTTCAAGGCCACCGAAGTCGACGAAGACGCCTAACCCATTCAAATAGCACTGAAATTCGAGATGAGGGATTGCATTCGACGCTGCAATCTTGGACATAAGTTCGTATTTGACTTAATGCACATGGATGTATATAAAGGAGCTGTTTAGCCAACGTCCAAAAGCCACCGCTTCGATGTACAAGACACAACTAGTCACGACCTAGCGTGCGCCCGCCACCACCCCAGTTGTAGCGCGACGGACCTGTCGTGGCACCTGAGCCTGCTTGGCGCGGGGCGGCACCTCCTGTCATGGGTCGGTTGTCCGAGGGGAAGAGGTTTGTCCTATGTGCATCGAAACTCTTAGTGGAAGGTGTGGTGTCACGCTTAAAGCGTACAAGAATTGAGGGGTTTTCAGCAAATTGATGTTTTTGGTGTTCGGAAGGATTTCCAGCATGAAATAGTACACATGGCCGGCAAATACCCCCGCGAGTTCGGGAATGGGATCGCCGCCAGTGAGCAACGTAAAGCCAATCATGGCCCATGGGAAATACAATGCCTTGAACTTGAATCCTACACAATGATCTCGCGTTAGAATACGCGGTAGTTTGAGCAGAAGAACGAAAAAGAACTGACCCCAGAAGGACACGATTTGCTCTGTGTGCTTGCGGCTCCAAACGTAGAGGATCATAAAGATCATCGGAATTCCCAAGAATGGGTACCCCAAAATGAACCCAATGATCTACGATGGTCGATGGTTAGCCGTGGAATTGACGATGACGATGCGACGATATTACATTGAGGACGACTCCACCAACGAGCATCATGAAGGCAAAGTCCGCGGACGCCCCCCCTCCAGCAACGAAGGGATCATTCTCCAGTACACTTCCATATTGTCCCCTACGCAAGACCATCAGCGACCATACATCACACACGACGAGACCATGTGAAGTGGCGACGTACAAGAGTAATAGGAACACGAGAAAGTTAAAGCTGAACTTGCCGATAAAGAGGAAGCACGTGACAAGGCGCCAAAAGTTGAATTCGAAGAAGACCAATCCAAAGTCCAGGTAGATGGTCCTTGGGCTGAGCAATCCGAACTGCGTCATGCACGTTGTAGCAAAGCACAACGTCATGTATGTGCGTGTGATCTTGGGAAGGTTGTTGAACCAGTTCTCTGGGGACGACATGATGCTGGTTATTCCACCGCTACCACAATGATGAAACCAAAACGCTCCTCCAGTTCGCTCTTCCGGATACGCTAGTTTCGCCACGTGTTCGAGCCGGATAAGAAACCAATTGCAAACCCCACGAATTCCCACGGATTGGCGAAAGTTTGCTTTGAAAATCCAGAATGATACGTTTTCGATGGGTCTCACTAGAAATTGCACATAGATTTACAAAAATGCCACAAAACTCGAGATTTGAATTCGAAGCAGTTGCGTGGAACCGCCGCGATCTTCGCCACCTCGGTCGGCCGCTGTCTGGTCGGGTTCAGCTCTATGGAGACGTTGCCACGTCGACGTAAAAAGAAGCGAAGCCATGCGACGATCACGATGATGGATGTGATTAAATCTAATGGCATGCGCGTCGTCGAAGGGACCAAGCTCAACTTGGTTGCAAAAGGAATCGACAGTATTGGGCCAGTCGTGGCAGCGATTGCCCAAACTACGACGTGTTTGTACTTGAGCCAGAACAACATAGCGTCACTGGATGGACTGACACAGTTTACGCGTTTGAAAGTTCTTAGTTTGGGCGGCAACCTTTTGTCTCGCTTTGACGAGTTTGACTTTCTTGCACCTCAACTTCCGTCCCTCCGAACCCTCTTGCTCACTGGAAACCCCCTGTGCGATGCGCCCAATTACCGTTTCCGAATCATTAGCGCTCTGTCCATGGTTCACACCCTCGATGGCACTGACGTGACGCCGAAAGAGCGCGAGATCGCACCGTTCCTCGTTGCACAGGACGCAAGCCTGCGCCACGTCGTTTATGACAACCACATGGAGATATCAAGATTGGAATGGATCGTGTTGCTCATTCCGATGCACAAGGAGTTCTACCACATCGTATTCAATGCCCATGGGTCGTCTCTGCGGTATGCTGATGACTCATGAAGGTTTTGACTTTTTCACAGGTGCCACGACCGAAGACCCCAACTCGAGAAGATGGCTGTCGATGTCGCATTGCTGCTTCGCCTGATGAAGCACGTCGATTCAGAGACGAAACCAACGCCCGTCGAGCTGTATCATCGTCAAGTCGAAAATCAACTTCAGCGAGTGGTTGTGCGTGCCTATAGTCATCTGCAACACCATCCGCTTCGAAAAGCCAAGCAGCTCCTGCAAAAGTTTGGCAACCAGCGGTTAAAGAACGTCGAGCCACCGCCGCCACCGTCGTGGGAAGACGCTTATGCAAGCGTCATCTCCCTCCAGCAAAACACGATGGCCAAGTTACGCGGCCTTTGCGAGCGCAACCGCCGCGACCTCGTGGATGCGCTCAAGTCACTCGTCATTCGAGACCCAGGACATCGACTGCACAATGCAAGATACGAACATGAGCAACGGCGACAAGACCTCACGTTCGAACGAGAGCAACTCCTCCGGGAATACCAAAATCAATGCGACAGGCAAGCCTTGAAACCCAACGACTGGAATTCCCATCCAGGGCTGCCTCCCCAACTTCTCGACCCAGACGACGCCCGACGGCATTGCCTACCAAATACGACACCGGTGTCGAGATTTCCTGCGCACAATCACTGCCCGACCAAATCGCCCGACCAACCAAGCCGGTGTACAACAAATCGTCACGCCCAGCATTCCCCGCCTCCACCGCCCCCGGCGCCTCTTTCGGGAGATCTACAACGTGGACGAAGCAAGCGAACACACGAAAAGTTGATTGCCAAGGTGTTCCAACTCGACGACAACGTGCCGTCCGCTGACGAGTCTGCCGACGCAATGTCGGTCCCACCGACATTGCTGCACGTGCCGACTGAATCGGTGTGCAAGCGGCGGCAGCTTGAAGTGTTGGAGAAGCGACGGACGGACTTGGACATCAGTCAAGACGAAAAGCGTCGCTTTCGGCGCGATGAAACAGCTCCACTCGACCACACGCTACGGGATTTGCACAACACATTGCACGACCGCTCAGGAAAGGTTACACCATTTGGCACAACTCACATCGAAAGTGACGCTTGCCAGCACGTGCAAGCATGGCCCACAGACTCAACTCTCCCCCACGCGGCTCCATCGAGGCCACCGAAAGACTTTGGAGCGATGACTCCAGCAGATGCACCTGTTCCTTCTTGCATGGCCCTGAACGCTTCGAATCAAACCACCACCATGCAATGGCCGCATGCGGACACAATGGACGTAGAACCTCCCGTCACACCTCGGCCTTCTGCTGCCCATTTTGATGCAGCAGCACCGACGGACCACCGAGCGACTGGTGCGACTGTATCAACTAAAAATCGATGCACCACTACACCCCAATCGGCGACCCGTTCATCCAACTCACCTCTCGTTGTGAAGAATCCTCGAGCTCCTAGACCTAAAAGTGTCCCACGTCCAAGGCGTCCTCCTCCACCCTCTACGCTTTGTCTGCTGGCCAGTTCAAGCTTGTGGCGCACAAAGGTCGGGCGGGTCTTCCATGCGTGGCGACAGTTTGTCGAGGTCCACCAAAAGCTTGACACGCAACAATTTCAACGCCTTCGCAGGTATTCGCGCCACGTTTTGGCATCATGGCGCCACTATTGCAATCAACAGCTCCGTCTTCGGATATTTGCCACATATCGCGACCATCGCAGCCTTCTCCGGTGCTTTCACAGATGGGCGAACGCGAGTCGTTTCCACGCCATTGCAGCGTTTGCAGTCGCGCGGCGGGACAAAGCCCGGCTCCAGAAGCTCATGCAAGTGTGGAAACAATGGACCGATCAAGCTGCTTCCATTCGACTGGCACAAGAGCGCGAGCACCACCGGCGGACATGCCAAATGCTGCGCCGTGTGATGGGTGCATGGCGACGGTGCACCCATGTCCACCTGCTGCATCGTATCCACGAGAGACAGCTGCGCCGAGTGCATGCCAAGTATACGCTCCACGTGGTATTTCATGGATGGCGTCGGTGGTTTGACCGGAACGTCCAACCTCGCCATCATCTCGAGCTCACAGTCCGCACAACGCGGGTGCGACGCAATATCCGCGAGGCATTTCGCGCATGGAAGGCTCTGGTCGCGGTGGCGTGTCGATTCCACAAGCGCACCAGTCTGGTTGCATGGAGACAGTGGCAGGTTGGTGACATGCCACGATCGTATGGAGCATGTTTCTGAAGCGACGTCGTCACTTGCAGATGTGGGTCGAACGGCGGCGCCAAAAAGCCCGTGCCACTCGAAGGATCGACCGGTACATTGTCAAGAAGGCCATGATGCGGTGGGCAAGCCTCACGCGAGCTCAGAAGCACCGCGCCCGCATGGTCGCCATCACTCGACGTCAGTGGGTGCACCACAAACTCCGACAAGTGTGGCGGCACTGGACCACGTACAAGTCTATGCGTCGCAAGTACGTCCAGGGATGTTTGAAAGCATTCAAGCACCGTCGCATCAAGTTGGAGCGACGGGTGTGGCATGCATGGGCTACCGCCACTGCGACACACTTGCATGCTCGGAAAAAGCAGAAGCAAGCGACATTGGCCGAAGCATTTCACGGATTTCGGCGCGCAGTGTGCAAGCAGCACGCCCGGCGCGATGTCGACCGACGTACGAGCCATTTGGCAACCCGGCATGCCCATCACTGGGTGCAGCAGTGCATGACACGGTATTCCACGACAGTTATTCCCGTGTCGATATCAACCATTCATGGCTGTAGATGGAGGGTGTTCGCGCTCCAGCGCCGTAAACCGTACGGCCTCATGTGCTTTGCTAGCTCCCTACGTAGCCATGCGCTGCTGGGTCGGCTGTGGACGTGCTGGCGCACTCAATACACTCAAGTACTTCAAACACGGCTACAAACCGCCGACGCGAAGGCAGCTCAAAACGTAGCAGAACGAAGCCGCGTCATGGCCGAGATGCTTCAGCTCAACGACACGACGATCCAGCTCGCCGAGCAGGTGTCTACTTGGAAGGCCACGTCAAAAGAAAAAGACGAGTCGATCCGTACGTGGCAGCAGTCCCATGACAAAATCGACCAAGCCAACGCGGTGCTTCAGCAACGAGTTGTCGCTCTTCAGCAACGGTTGCAAGACATGGAACAGGCGCGACTCGATCAAGAGCGGTTGGACGAAGCAGACAGGACGCAGTATGCCGAGCACGTCGGTGCTGTCGAAGCGACAAACGAAGGGTTGCGGCGGCAGCTGCGGAACAGCCAGGATGCATTGCTTCAGACCCAGCAGCAACTTACGCGAGAACGCGAGAAGCATCAACGACACAACGATGACAAGAAGAAGCTGCAGCTCCAACTCGACCAAAAAGTTGACGTACGATCGCCATCGTTTGCGCGTGGAAGCTCATGCTCTCCTCTGCAGGAAATGGCCAAGCTCCAGCGATCGTTGCAACGGGTCGAGGACACTCTTACCGTCGAGCGGGCCGAGCGCCAAGATGCAGCCGCACGCTGCAAAGACTACGAGATGCGGCTGGCCGACACGGTCCGAGCCATACAAGAGCACGAAGCGGACCAAGACAACCAGCTCCGGCAAACGCATGATGTCGCACTTGACATGGAGCGTCGGTGGAAAGAAGCCGAGGCAAAAAATACCGAGCTGGTCAAACTGCTCGACGAAAAGAACAACTGCGTCGCGGCGTTGACGAGTCAAGTGCAGACGCATCGGTCGGTCGAGGCGCATCGCGTGAGCGCGTTGCTTGAAGAAGTGCAAGCAAATATACAAAAGAACCAACTCAAGACACAGTGCCAACTCGACCAGCACGTGGTAGAACCCTACGCTCAGGACGACATGCACGAGCTCAACGCACACACG